>NC_069505.1:39577464-39854964 GCF_027579735.1 Bombina bombina
CCCCTCAAATCGCCCAAATGTTGACATTCTGCAGGCTGGGTGAAATGCATCGCTCTAGTCTCGCTTAATTTAACACAGATTGATGAGGTCAGCTCAGTTCCTCTGAAGCTCCATGCTGTACAAGTGAGATCAGTTCCCCAGAGCTACGATGTATTTGTTGCTTGAATCTAGCGAGTAAGGTACGTAGCTCCTGTTGAAACGTCTCCCCCTTGAGAGTGGTCATAGGGAGCCTGTTAACCACAATGCTCATGGGGGGCGGGTGATGAAATTTGTAGAAGGCAGAGGCCTATTTCCTCTGCGGCGTAGCTCTGGTTTAGGATATCCCACGGGCTTAATATTTATATATAAGCAGACATCTGTGGTTTGGTTGAGCACACCTTACAAAAACAGTTTAAATAAATTTTAGTCACACAATATTCTTCTTAGCCAGTCACCAACTTACAATGTATACCAAAGTTGACTGGTCCTAACTCTACAGCCTTTATGGGCTGAATCACTCCGGCTTTTTCTCTTCATAATAGAATGAGATTCCCTGGCTCTATATACAACTCCCTATATAGATATATAGATAGATATATTGTTTTAGCAAGGTTTTAATGACCATCCATATTGATTTTTTGGTATCTTTATTAAGATACAAACAGGAAATATGTACACAAAATATAACAAAAACACAATTTTTTAGAACAAAATGGCTTCTTCAGTCAGTCAGTCAGTATTTAGTGTGGCCTTCCATGGCACTAAGCAAATCTTGAACTCTTTTGGGGAGACTGTCCAGAATGTTTCTGAAGTAATCTTCTGGTATATTATACCAGGCTTCTTTCAGCACTTCCCAGAGTTATTCTTTAGATTTAGGTTGTCTTATTTCTTTCTCTGTCCAGGTGACCCCATACTACCCCTATAATATTCAGGTCTGGACTTTGTGGAGGTAATGTTTTATCAGCTGTTTTTCTCTCCAAATATGATTTCACTTCATTAGCAGTGTGCTTGGCATCATTATCATGCTGAAAAATAAAACCATTCCCAATCAGGCGCTTTCCATAAGGAATGGCATGATGAATTAAAACCTGTCTGTACTTTTCAGCATTCATGATCCCATCAATCCGGACAATATCGCCAACACCACTGACAGAAATTCAGCCCCAAACCAGGACAGACCCCCCCACCATGTTTAACAGAAGACTCATTCTTCCATCTCTCTCCAACTCTTCTTCTCACATATTGTCGGCAATTGGACCCAACAATTTCAAACTTGGTTTTCGTCACTCCATAATACTGTTTTCCACTGATCTTCATTCCATATCTTTGCCTTTTCACCCTGTTCCACTTCCGAAAAAGACCATTCCTGATCAAGCTTCTTTGGACTGTAGAAGGGTCAACTTGGCATCCCGATGAAGCTGCCAGATGCTGAGCCAGGTCCTTGCCGGACTTCTTCCGGTCTCTTAAAGAAGAAACTGAGAAACTTCTCATCAGATTTTAAAAGTTTTCTTGGCCTTCCAGTCCTTTTTATGAACTTGACCTCTCCTGATTCTTCAAATTTCTTTATAACAGCTTGAATACCCCATCTTGATTGTGACAGTGTTATCTATATGAAATATGTGAACTAACACCCTCTAGTGGTGAAAAACTGTTAAAATGCAATCTGAAAGAGGTGGGCTTCAAGGTCTAAGAAATTAGCATATGAACCTCCTAGGTTAAGCTTTCAACTAAGAATACCAAGAGAACAAAGCAAAATTGGTGATAAAAGTAAATTGGAAAATTGTTTAAAATTACATGCTCTATCTGACTCATGAAAGTTTATTTTGGCCTAGACTGTCCCTTTAACAGAACATGAATAGGCAGTAATTAAAAAAACATGTATGTGGGTGACAATCCCAGTAACAAAAGGTTTGTATATAGGCTATAATACAGTTTATAGAGGAACCGTATATAGGCAGTATTCACATAGAGGTATATAAATAGTATTCCATATACAGCATTTATATTTCAGTGCATAATGTGGTAATGAATATTATGAGTGTTCTGCAAATCATTAACCAGGATGAAGGTCATATTTTGCACACTCAGAAGGGTGGGACGGGGCACTGCATAATGACACAGAATCTTAGCACTGATAATTAGTAGGTTAGACTATGTAATGATACTAAATTGGTAAATAGATAAAGTACACTGACATATGTAAAGGAGACAATTGCTATAAATGTAAAACAAAAATAACTGCACCATTTTAAAATATTACATAACGGGAACTGATCATTAACACATTCATCTACATAATGATGAGTATCTAAATCTGATATATGCACTGTGCACATGATATGTTTCTTGATATTGATGCATCTAGCTATACTGGGCATCGATACGTTGATGACATACTTGTTATATCTAATAATACATAATCTATTCTATAATTACAACAACATCTACTGTATATATTTAATAAGTGCAGCATGGTTACTTTAAAAGAGTATTGTGTACTGTGTTGTTATCCAGGCAGACTAAGAAAAGGTATATTAACAAATTGTTTACATATAAATGAGCCTCACTTGTGTAAGTAGGAGCTAAATGGTCACAATCATGCATAGTATATTTAATTTTGAGTAAAAATAATAAAAAAAAAAAATAATTAATTTTTTTTTTATAATTTTCATTATACTTTCTTTTCCTGTAATTTTAGTTCTGAGAACTCAAAAGGCACATTAAAGTGATAGATATATTGGTATGTGTATGAATATATACAAAGCCTCTAAATAGTATACGATAAATGTAGTATCACAAATATGATACAAATATTGAAGAAAAACAGGGGTAAAGTGCAAGTTAATCAATATTTAATAACAATGTTAATAAAAACAGCATAAACATATATATGACCGGTCATAAATAACACCAATTCTTAAAATATGATGATAAAATTAACTTGTACTATACCCCTGTTTTTCTACAATATTTGTATCATATTTGTGATACTACATTTATCGTATACTATTTAGAGGCTTTGTATATATTCGTACACATACCAATATATATATATTAGGCATTTTTATATTATTAACCCCTTAGCTGTAAGCGCACATACACATCATTCTATTTACAGTCCATTTCCCTTATTTTCTGCCTTATGGGAGCAGATTAGTGTATGTGCAGGGGAGAGATTTGCGCACCATATAAACTTTTTATTTTTACACATTAAAGTGATAGCCTAGTAAAAATGAAACTTTTTGGTTCTGCACCTCGGTAGCGCTTGCCGATTGGTGGCTAAACGCTATCCAAGGTGCTAAACTAAACATAGGCCTGCTCCTAAGCTTACATTCTTGCTTTTTTTTAAAGAAAGATACCAAGAGAACAAAGAAAAAATTATAATAGGATTAAATTAGAAAATTGCTTAAAATTGCATGCTCTATCTGACTCATGAAAGTTTAATTTTGACTATACTTTCCCTTTAAAGGGACAGCCTACTGCAGAATTGTTTAGAAAAATAATCCCTTTATTACCATCTCCCCAGTTTTGCATAACCAACACTGTTATATTAATACACTTTTTACCTCTGTGATTATCTTGTATCTAAGCCTCTGCCGACTGCCCCTTAACTCAGTTCTTTTGGCAAACTTTCATTTTAGCCAATCAGTGCTGACTCATAAATAACTCTGCGGGAGTGAGCACAATGTCACCTATATGGCACACATGAATTAGCGCTATCTAGCTGCAAAAAACTGTCAAAATGCACTGAGATAAGAGGCGGCCTTCAAGGGCTTAAAAATTAGCATATGAGCCTACCTAGGTGTAGCCTTCAACAAAGAATACCAAGAGAACAAGGCAATTTTGATGATAAAAGTAAATTGGAAAGTTGTTTAAAATTGCATGCTCCATCTGAATCATGAAAATTTAATTTTGACTAGACTGTCCCTTTATTGTAAGTCTACAGAACAATCTTATAATGACAAGTTATTTTATGTTTAGCATAATGTTTAACTACATTTTAAAAGATCTGTACACAATTTGATAAACTCTTTCTATGTAAAATGTATTCTGTTAATAATCCATACACACCTATTAGATCAGTGGAGGGGCTATCTTTCAAAGAATTAGTGGAGTACTTGAATTATGAATTTAAAGAAACATATTAGTGTAAATATAAAAATACCCTGTAACTGTTATCTAATTTGCTTTATTCTCTTGCAATCCTTGGTTGAAAACTGTATACCTAGTCAGGCTCAGGAAAAGCCAAAAGGAATAAAACCTTCTTAAGAAAGGCAGGTTAAGATACTGCTTTAGAACTTAAAGGGATAATAAACACACATTTTTTCTTTCATGACTCAGATAGAGCAGCAATTGTAAGCAATGTTCTAATTTACTCCTATTATCAAGTTGTTTTCATTCTCTTGGTATCTTTATTTGAAAAAGCAGGAATGAAAGCTTAGGTGTGAGTCCATTTTAGATTGTAGATGGCTAAATATTAGAATATATATATACACACACACACATTGAGGCCGAATTATCAAGCCGTCAACTATGCTGCATTCGCCCGCACCAATACGCTCGCCTAACATCGCGGCCGCGTATCTCAATACGCTCTCCATATTTATAAAAAAAGCTGTAAAAAAGCCGCGCGCCAAGTACGGGGCGATGAGCAGCGGACTGTTGTTAACTAACGGTCATCGATCTCGCTGCTATTCGGCTTTTTCCAAACTTTATTTATATCCTGTCACTAAACACTGCCACTATACTAAAATGTTTAACCCCTATCCAGCTGCTCCCAGAGCCCACTGTAACTAAATCTTAGCACTGATAATTAGTAGGTTAGACTATGTAATGATACTAAATTGGTAAATAGATAAAGTACACTGACATATGTAAAGGAGACAATTGCTATAAATGACTGCACCATTTTAAAATATTATATAACGGAAACTGATCATTAACACATTCATCTACATAATGACGAGTATCTAAATCTGATATGTGCACTGTGCAGCTAAATAAAGTTATTAACCCCTATCCCGCTGCTCCCGGAGCCCACCACAACTAAATAAATGTATTAACCCCTAAACCCCTGGCCTCCCACATCACTACCACTAACTAAACTTATTAACCCCTAAACCGCCAGCCCCCCACATTGCCATAAACTAAATTAACCTATTAACCTCTAAACCTAATAACCCGCTAACTTTACATTAAATATTAACTCATCCCTATCTTATAATACATTTAAACTAACCTTTAGAATTAAAATAAACTATATTAAACTACTAATTAACCTACCCTAACTATTATACTAAAATTACATTAAACTAACAATTAAATTAACTATGTTACAAATTTAAAAACCTAACCCTACTCAAGCTGTTTAAATCTACTATTAAAAATTACTAAGTTACCAAAAAATAACTAAGTTACACAAAATAAAAAACACTAAGTTACACAAAATAAAAAATAAATGATCAAATATTTAAACTAATTACTGTACACCTAATCTAAAAGCCCTATCAAAATAAAAAAGCCCCCCCCCCAAATCAGCCAATAGGATTGAGCTTGCATTCTATTGGCTAATTGGAATAGCCAATAGAATACAAGCTCAATCCTATAGGCTGATTCCAACAGCCAATAGGATTTTTTCCCCCTTAATTCCGATTGGCTGATAGAATTCTATCAGCCAATCGGAATGTAAGAGACGCCATATTGGATGACGTCATTTAAAGGGAAACTTCATTCTGCAACAGACGTCGGAAGAAGAGGATGCTCCGCGCCGGATGTCTTGAAGATGGAACGCTCCGCGCTGGATAGATGAAGATAGAAGATGCCATCTGGATGAAGACTTCGTCCCGCTTGGATGAAGACTTCAGCCCGCTTGGATGAAGACTTCTGCCGGCTTCGTTGAGGACTTCTGCTGCTTGGATGAGGATGGATGTCCGGTCTTAGAAAACTGTAAGTGGATCTTCGGGGGTTAGTGTTAGGTTTTTTTTAAGGGTTTATTGGGTGGGTTTTATTTTTAGGTTAGGGACTTTGGGCAGTAAAAGAGCTAAATGCCCTTTTAAGGGCAATGCCCATCCAAATGCCCTTTTCAGGGCAATGGGGAGCTTAGGTTTTTTAGATAGGGTTTTATTTATGGGGGTTGGTTGTGTGGGTGGTGGGTTTTACTGTTGGGGGGTTGTTTGTAAAAATTTTTACAGGTAAAAGAGCTGATTTATTTGGGGCAATGTCCTGCAAAAGGCCCTTTTAAGGGCCATTGGTAGTTTATTGTAGACTAGGGTTTTTTTTTTTATTTTGGTTTTTTTATTTTATTTTGATAGGGCTATTAGATTTGGTGTAATTAGTTTAAATATTTGATAATTAATTTTTTAATTTTGTGTAATTTAGTGTTTTTTTATTTTGTGTAACTTAGTGTTTTTTATTTTGTGTAACTTAGTTGTTATTTTTTGGTAACTTAGTAATTTTTAATAGTAGATTTAAATAACTTGAGTAGGGTTAGGTTTTTAAATATGTAACATAGTTAATTTAATTGTTAGTTTAATGTAATTTTAGTTTGTTAGGGTAGGTTAATTAATAGTAATATAGTTTATTTTAATTCTAAATTTATTATAAGATGGGGATGAGTTAATATTTAATGTAAAGTTAGAGGGTTGTTAGGTTTAGGGGTTAATAGCTTAATTTAGTTTATGGCGATGTGGGGGGCCGGCAGGTTTAGTGGTTAATAGGTTTAGTAAGTGGTAGTGATGTGGAAGGCCAGGGGTATAGGGGTTAATACATTTATTTAGTTGCGGTGGGCTCCGGGAGCGGAGGGATAGGGGTTAATACATTTATTTAGTTGTGGCGGTGTCGGAGATCGGCAGGATAGGGGTTAACAACATTATTTAGGTTGCGGCAATGTCGGGCCAGCAGATTAGGGGTGTTTAGACTCGGGGTATATGTTAGGGTGTTAGGTGTAAATGTAATTTGTTTTCTCCCATATAAATCAATGAGATATCTGGCAGCATCGAACATAAGCTTTCACTGCTTTCAGACTCCCATTGATTCCTATGGCATCAGTGGCCTCCAGGGTGGCGGATTGGAAACCAGATACGCTGGGCCGGAATAGTGGCGAGCGTACCTGTTAGATATTTGTTAACTAGCAAAAGTTGTCAGATAGTGCCGAGTTTGTATTCGGAACATCTGTAATGATGTAAGCATCAATCTGTGTCGGATTGAAACCGGTGGATTGTATGTTACGTCACAAAATTTAACTTTTGCCGGTCTGTAGGCTTTGATAAATAGGGCAAATCAGGCTACCCACAATTCTGCCGCGGAATTCCGCCGTATTTGCGTTTGACGGCTTGATAAATATCCCTCTATAAGTGCCTATAATAATGCTATAGTGTGTCTAAATATTAAAAAAGTATACTTACCAATAGATAGACAGCCAAACCAGTACTGAAACAAATCAGCAGAAGTTATGGAATAGGAGTTGTAGATCTATAGAAGGAGGAAAAAGACAAGTCCATGTGGCCAATTTTGGAGGGTCTGTTACAGACCCATGAGGTGAAAAGGGAGCCACAAACCATACCCCATATACATCCTAAACATAAACTGAGAACCCCTCTCTCTGAAGAATCAAATGCACATCTTTATTCTTCAACGCAAAATAAAGACTGACGTATGTGTGAGGTGGGAGGGGTTTTATAGAGCTCTTGGGGTTTGGGAATCTTTGCCTCCTTCTAGTGGTAAGGAAGGGTAATTCTAAGGAGTAATGGTTTGCGAACTCTCACCACCTGTATGAAAGAAAAATAAATTAATGGCAAATGTGGTTTTCTCTCCTTCCTGTGCTTATAGCACTGGGCATATACAACATGCTACAGTAATAAATGGGGGTGTAAAAGACCCTTCAACACTCTGCCTATGGATACACCTATTAATAAAGCTGATCTAAAATTCATAACCATAGCAAAAAAAAATCACCCAGACCCTCGCATTGAAAGACATCACAGAAAGATCTAAGAAGAGGGTCTGAACCAGGAATTCCCGTCAAATTACGAGTTTACCCTATAGAAGGTAATGAAGCTCACTAGAATGCAGATTCCTACATGGGAAAGTGAAGGTGGCAGGGAGCAACCTGCACTGATAGACTTTTTTTTCTGAAGCACATACAAATTAAATGACAACATTCAGTGTATTATGCCTTGTATTTGTTTCTAGTTTCGCACACATCTTTTTTTTCTTAAACTTTAATAAGCTCAATATGAATTCTGAAACAAACTCACTTGCATACATTTGGCTAGATGACACTGAGAGACCTACAGGTGTAATATGCCTAGATTATTCGGATACCAATTGTGAGGAGACTTGATATACTCCCAAGGAACGCCCCTTTCAGCCCACCTGTCAGTGCTCTGAAACATTTTACAATATAAATATAAGGAACCTTTCAACTTTTGAAGTCTTGCTTATTATTTGAACTTTGTTTTTGTAAATTACTGAGTACCTGAAAGGGATATGAAACACAAAATTATATTTTTTATTCCGACAATTTGTAACAAAAAGTTTCCAATTTACGTCTATTGTCAAATTTCCTTTGTTCTCATGGGGGGCAATTTATTATTGGCCAAATTGGGCCAATTCACCCTGTTTCGGCTCGCCGGATATAGGACTTAAGAAGCAGCGGTCTATAGATCACAAACTCATATATGTATACATGCCTCCCAAAATCTAAAGGAAATTCTGCAAATAGGGGCATATGACTGTCTTAAAGGGACAGCGGAACAAAGCTATCTGCATATATAACTAGGAACTCTTGCACATGCTCAGTACGAGCTGGTGTCTCAGAAAGTAAGCATATAAGTAAGTAAATTATTTTTTTTTTTAAATAAATCATGAAATTTAATTTTGACTTCAATGTCCCTTTATGTTAAAATTGTTTTTATTGAGATAACATCAACATACATAACAAGTGTCTTATACAGATGATTACATATTCGGTACATCAAGTGTTGGTATGCACTAGTTAGTACATACCGTGTTCAGATTATAATTTTATCTGCGTTATCTATCCTAAGCAATACATTCTCAAAACCAATACATCACACCTGATGTTTTTCTCGTGAAAGACTGTTAACACATGTCTCATTTTTTGTTACCAAAAGAAATACAAAAAAAACCCATTTAACAAACTGTAATTGAACAAACAAATCAAGCAATTGGTCATTTAAAATCAATCAATTGTATATCACTGCAACTTTCTGCAAAGTAATCCTCTAGTGTTTTTTTCCTCTTTCAGTAGTGGAGGGGGGCCTACGTTAACCTGTTTAGTTTCCCTACCTATTGTATTTCCTGTATTAGTTAACACTTTTCTCACCTCTGTGCTTGTTTCTTTTTGAGATGCTATTTCTTTCTGTGTTCATGGTGTGGAGTTGAATTGGCTAGATTGGATGTGTTATCCAATAAAACCAGATTTTATGAAACACATCAACCGTTCCTAATAGCATTGCTGCCATTTCATGTAAGGAGTATGTCATTTTAAATCTTTCTAGTATCTCATTCCATGTTGGTACTCCCTCCTTCCAGTACCTGGCAATGCTCACCCTCGTGACTGTGCAAAGTATTCTAATGAAGGTATTGATATGTTTGTTGAAGTTTGGCAAAGGGGCATTTAACAATCCCTGAGAAACAGTTAACGAGATTCGCTCCTCTAGAAGAAAGCTAAGATGAGTTGAGAGCTTAGCCCAAATGTTAGCTACTCTGGGGCACTCCCACCACATGTGCATGTAGGTTCCAATTGAGTTGCATCCCCTATAGCAATTTCTACTTCTGCTTTCTGTGTAATGTGAAGTTTTAATTGACGTCAAATACCATCGAAAGATGGTCTTGAGGCTATTTTCTCGCAGGTCAGCACTAATTAGCCCCCTGCACGAGGAGTGGAATATGTCTTGCCATTCTGGCCTTTCCAATGTTATGTTTGTGTCTGTTTCCCATTTAAGCATTATAGGTGATTTAGTGCTGTCCTCTGAGTTTTGTATTGCCAAATATAATTGTGAGATGGCTTGCTTAGGTCTTTCCCTTGTGGTTCACAGTCTCTCCAGTGTGGTACTGGGTTGTGTGGCAATGTTTGGTATGAATTTGTTCAGGGCTGACATTATTTGTAAGTATAGATACCATTTGAGGGGAAAAGGTGCTAGTCTATCTTGTATCTGAGTAAAAGTCAGTGGTTTCTTATTTATCAGTAGGTCTCCCACTCTGTAAAGTCCCTTGTTCTCCCATTTGTCTAGCTGTTTTCGGTATTCGTTTGGGATAAGATATTTGATTGGCATCTTGGAGGAAAATTCCGGTAACCCTCCCTTTCTATGTGCCATCGCCTTCCAGTGATCCAGTGAAAGTGTAGTAATAGGGGAGCATTTTTTGATCTGGTGCTGAGGCAGCAATCTATCCCAGATCAGATCGCCTGGGGAGTCAAGATTTCCTATCTCTGCCTCTATCTCCTTCCACACTAAATCTCTTACTGGAGAGCCCAACAGAGCATTTTGGGCCAGTCTAGCTGCCTCATAGTAATTTAGAAGATTTGGGGCCCCTACACCCCCCAGCTGCCTATGTTTGGTTAAAATTGTATGGGGAATTCTTGCCTGCTTCTTGCCATTGATAAAAAGGTTAAATTCTGATAGTAAAATTTTTAGATCAGGTTTTTGGATTGGGATGGGCAAAGTCCTAAACAGATATAGAATCCTTGGTAAGCAATTCATCTTTATGGCGGATATTCTGCCATACCAGGAAAAGTTTAATAGTCTCCATTTTGCGATGTCAGAACGCAGTTCTTTGAACAGGGGAAGGTAATTAACCTTATACAAGTCTGTGTATTGTGTCGTTAGTTTAATTCCCAGATATTTAATATGTGATCTAACCCAAGAGAATGAGAAATTTAGTTCAATTAGTTTTTTTGTGTGGGCTGGTAAAGCTATGGCCATTGCCTCACTTTTGTCCATGTTTATTTTATAGCCTGACACTAGAGAGAACCGTTGTAGAATATCATATAGGCCTGTAAGAGATGTCAGGGGTCTGGTCAGTGTTAGCAAGACATCGTCCGCGAATAGAGAAATCTTGTAGTCTGTATTTTTAACCTGAAGTCCAGTTATTTCGGGTGAATGTCTGATATTGGCTGCCAGCGGCTCCATGCATAAAGCAAACAATAAGGGAGAGAGCGGGCAGCCTTGTCTCGTACCATTTTTTATGTGTATTAGTTTGGAGTGGTGACCCATGGCCCTTACTGTGGCAGTAGGTTTGGAGTATATACAGCGTAGGGCTTCTACAAAGGGACCTTTGAATCCCATTTTGTCCAGGACTGTGAACATATATGTCCAATCTACTCTGTCAAACGCCTTCTCCGCATCCAATGATAGGATCAGAGAAGGCGTTTTCATCCTGTCAAGCTGGGCTATGGTTGCTATAATTCGTCTAACGTTATCAGGGGCTTCCCTACCTGCCACAAACCCAACCTGATCCGGGTGTATTATACTCGGTAGGATACTCTTTAATCTGTTCGCTAAGATTTTAGTAAAGATCTTTATATCCTGGTTTATAAGGGAGATGGGTCTGTAGCTAGCGCACTTCTGTGGGTCTTTACCTGGCTTGGGTATAACAACTATCTTGGCTCCTAGTAGGTCACATGGGATCTCATGCCCTTGCATGATATAATTCGAGAATTTGACTAAATGTGGTGTTAGGGAGGATTTAAATAATTTGTAATATTCTCCAGGTAGCCCGTCAGGACCCGGAGCTTTCCCTGGCTTTAGATCCTTAATGGCCCTGAGCACTTCATTTGCGGTTATCGCTTGGTTTAAACTCTCTCTATCTGTTTCCTGTATAGAGGGCAAGTGAGCACTATCTAGAAATTTTGTTAATATGGATTCTGTGGCAGGGGACTGGGTGACATGAGTCCCCTCGTACAATGTGCCGTAGTATTGGGCGAAGCAGTCTACAATTTCTTGTGGGTGGGTGGATATATTGCCTTCTTGTGTTTGGATCTGTGCTATAGAGGCAATTCTCGCCCGCTCACGAATCCTATTTGCTAGGTATCTATCTGGCTTGTTTGCATATATATAGTAATTGGTCTTAAGCCGAAAGGTTGCTTTGACTGCTTGATCATTTAGGATAGATGCCAATTCTGTTCGTTTACCTTGGAGCAGTTTCAGTGTGGTCTTAGATAGTGTGAGTTTATGTTGTCTCTCTAAAGTGTCTATCTCTTTATGTAAGTCTACTCTCCGTGTATGTCGTTTCTTGAGAAAACTGGATTTTTCTTTTATAAGTAGTCCCCTCAGATAAGTCTTGTGTGCCGCCCATGTCATGATAGGGTTGGTCGTCGTCCCCGTGTTAATGTCCCAATACTCTAACATACTACGTTCCACTGCCGCGTGGACCATGGGGTCTTTTAAACAGATGGGGTCGTATATCCACGATCTGGTTCTATTCGGAACTCGGATACTACCTAGTGTGAGCTGCACTATAGAGTGGTCTGACCACACACATGGATGAATGTTTGATTTTATGAGGATGGATTGTAAAAACTGGCTGACAAATATGTAGTCCAGCTTACTGTATGTTTTGTGTGCCGCGGAAAAAAAGGTAGAGTCATTTGTGTATCCATATAGTGTTTTCCAAGAGTCTATCAACAGGCCTGTAGTTAGATAATCTTGTATTGTCTTGATCATCTTGCGTTGTTTGTGTTGTTTATTGGTAAGTGGGGTGTTGCATTGTTTGGATTGTAATGTAAGATCCACATTGAAGTCTCCCGCAAAAATTGTCCTAGTTTGGGACCACCCTGTCATAAGATGTGTGATATGTCTGAAGAAAGTGTCTTGTTTGTCATTAGGTGCGTAAATATTACAGAATAAAATGTCAGTCTCTTGAATTTGGCCTTTCACAATGAGGAATCTGCCCTCCTTGTCTTCAATTGTTTCCTGATGTATAAAGGGTAGGGAAGAATGTATTAGTATAGACACCCCCCGTTTTTTAGAGTCAGATGTAGAGTGATAATGGTGTCGGAAATCTTTGGTCCAGTATCTAGGTATTTGAGATTTTAAAAAATGTGTTTCCTGGAGAAAGATTACATTTGCCTTCAGGGATCTATATTGTGTAATTGCCATCCTTCGCTTAATGTCTGAGTTCAGACCTCTAACATTATGTGAGAGTAAGTTAATAGTCCAAGATTCCATCTATCTCAGTGTCTGGGTATGTGCTAATGTGTCTAAAGTTCTCTTTGAATAACAAACAGGTGGAAGAGAGGACATTGTAATAGTAAAATCTATCTAAATGCAGACGTGTTATACAAGAAAATATATTGCTCCTCACCTTAATACTCCTTCCCTCTTCTCTGGATAACTTCGGGGAGGTTAAGTCGTTGCAGTGATATTGTGACCAAATGAATGTAACAGTTGTGTGACATGGGCTTTCCCATTCAATGTCCCTTTAAAGGGATATGAAACCATAAATTTCCTTTCATGATTCAGAAAGAGCATGCAATTTTAAACAACTTTCTAATTTACATTGATTATTCATTTTTCTTTGTTTGCTCTGTATTTTTGGTTAAATTAAAAGCAGGGACATAAGCTTAGGAGCGTGCACGTGTCTGGAGCACTATATGGGAGTAGTTTTGCAATAATGTTATCTATATGCAAGAGCATTAGAGGGCAGCACTATTTCCTGTCATGTAGGGCTCCAGATGCTACCTAGGTAGATCTTCAAAAGGTCTTCATAGGAACAAAGCAAATTCGATAATAGAAGTAATTTGAAAACAGTTTTAACATAAGAAATCCTTTATTTTGGAACATTTTTGGTCAGTGTGTGACACACAATCCTTAGGTTAACCCCATAGCTGCAAGACATAGCAATACACAGGTCACAGCCCATTCTGGCTTTAAAAGGGTAAAAGATCTCTGATGTTTAGACATTAGCAGGTTAATGTCTTTACTTTGCATGAAATTTAATCTTAGCTCTACATACATATTCTGCATATTTAAAATACTTACACATTATTGTAAATTCTTATCAGTACAGAGCCCTGGCTTCTGTAACATAATACGCTGAGATTGTTTGACATGAAGACTAAACATTTCAAAACTATTGTGCAGTCAAATCTCTCCCCAATAAGATAAAGATATCAATCAGTACAGTTACCTGGGACGTGCAGATGGTCAGTTAGTGAGATGAATGCCCAAAATGGCCGCAGTCTGCTAAATTTGCTTCATTTTGGTGTTAGATTTATTAAAGTAAAAGTCCAATACAGAAATGTGCAAATCCAGATATTTGTGTGTTGCACATTTGTGTTTTACTCTAATAAATCTGGATCAGAAATGAGCGGAATGCTGCAAACCGCGGCCATTATCGGCATTGGTTTCAAAAACGAATGTTGAATATTTGCAGATCTCTAATTGTCACTATGCCCAAAATTTATCAAAATAAAGTCTACGCAAATTGTAATTTTTCTGCCCTTTAAAATTGCACCAAAAAAGTGCATGAACTAGCAGCTCCTTAGCTTAGATTCCTGCTTTTTCAAACAAAGATAGCAAGAGAGCAAAGAAAAATTGATAATAGGAGTAAATTATGAAGTTGTTTAAATTGGTGCTGTATCATGAAAGAAAAAAATTGGGTTTAGTGTCCCTTTAAGATCAATTGTACAACCTCAAAGCTAGAGTAAATATTGTATGGAAGTGCCTCAACAATAGTAATGTTTCTTGCCCCTGGTTGGATGTCGAAATTTAAAGGGACATAAAGTCCCAAAATTGTTCTCTTTCATGATTCAGATAGAACATGCACTTTTCAACAACTTTCTAATTTATTTCTATTATCTAAATTGCTTTGTTCTCTTGGTAACCTTTGTTGAAAATCATACCTAGATAGGCTTAGGAGGTACAATGCACTACTGGGAGCTAGCTGCCGATTGGTGGCTGCACATATATCCCTGTTCTCATTGGCTCTTTCCAATACATTCAGTTAGCTACCAGTAGTGGATTGCTGCATCTTCAACAAAATGGATACCAAGACAATGAAACAAATTAGATAAGAGAAGTTAATTGTAACTCTGTGTGAATCATGTTCCTTTTTAAGCACTGTCTGTGATTTATGTGGCCCAAAGAAGAGGGCAAAGCGGCACCTGCTACTTGTTGTAGAAAAACATAATTTATGTAAGAACTTACCTGATAAATTCATTTCTTTCATATTGGCAAGAGTCCATGAGCTAGTGACGTATGGGATATACAATCCTACCAGGAGGGGCAAAGTTTCTCAAACCTCAAAATGCCTATAAATACACCCCTCACCACACCCACAATTCAGTTTAACGTATAGCCAAGAAGTGGGGTGAAAAGAAAGGAGTAGAAAGCATACAGAAAGAGGAACTGGAAATAGAATTGTGCTTTTATACAAAAAAACATAACCACCAAAAAAAGGGTGGGCCTCATGGACTCTTGCTAATATGAAAGAAATTAATTTATTAGGTAAATTCTTACATAAATTATGTTTTCTTTCATGTAATTGGCAAGAGTCCATGAGCTAGTGACATGGGATAGAAATACCCAAGATGGGGGGGGGGCAGAGCTAGCGAGCCGAGAGAATGGCCGCATAAGACCGGAGCTCCGCAAACAACTGGCCAGAAAACAATGCGGAGAGTCAGCTGAGTAAGCAATAAGCCACCGGATGTGGACAGGAATCAATCCTGAGTGACCAGGGTCAGTGTGGAGGCCATCTGAAATAGCGGCGCTCTCACTGATGTTGGGAGGTGACCGGAAAGCTGTTCTGTCTGTAAGTGCGCCATTAACTTTTAACTTGGGCCTAAAGAAACAACACATAGGGGCAATAGCTGCAGACACTGAATAACAACACAGCCTGAGCATAGAGAGTATTTGGGACACCCGGTTACTCATATAATAACGGCTGATGATCGGTAGACAGCCCTAATCCCAAGTGCGTCACAGCCTTTGTCCTGGGCCTACAGACACACAACGCTGATGCAATGGCCACTATGGCCACACAATAACATAACCAGGCCACAAGAAATTTTTAGAATTATTAAGATATATAAATAACTTGTGCACAGAGTGGTCTGCACGGAAATTTGCAATTTTTTATGATGGTGATAAAGAAAAGAATGATTTACCATATCGCTGAAAACCTATAAACAATGCAGGCATAAAAGCTGGAAGTGTGTTGGGGGAAGCTGATAATTTCTTTAATACGGGCTGCATTTATTTTTAAATACTCTGGACTGCAGATGACTGGAAATAGCATCCTGTTGGTGTGATTAATATTGTTTAACTGAGATCAGGCATACTCATATGATTAGAAAGGTGCTCTGAAAAATTAGATATAACGCACAGTTGTGACAGCCTAACTTAATTTTGTACTACACATTCAGCATACATCAGAGGGAAAGCTCCATAATGGCTGCAAAAAAAGCTGGGAAGTTGGACAAGTCAAGTAAATTGAACACTTACTTTAAAACCCTTGATACAGACAGTTCTGACTCCCTGTTAACCTCACAAGCTGCAAGCTCTAAAAACAGAGACCAAACAGAAGATGACACAGTTTCTATAACTAGAGCTGATCTCAAACTACTGCCTTCTAAAGAGGACTTTTCACAGTTAATACAACAAGTAAGCCAGCTCATTAAAGAGGGCCTTGCAGAGGTAAAATCTGATATTGCACAATTGGGTCACAGAGTGGAACACCTAGAGGAAACCACTGAAACACTAACCACAGACTCAGAAAATTTGATTGAACAGTTAAAAGCCCAGGGAGCTACCATTAATTATCTACAAGACCACATTGAGGACCTCGATAACCGAGGACGCCGGCAAAATTTGAGAATTAGGGGCATTCCGGAGACTGTTCTTCAGACGCACCTGGTGTCATTCCTGCAAAGATTTTTTCAACATCTTTTAAATGCCCCTGCAGATCAAGAAATTCAATTGGACAGAGCTCATAGGGCCCTTCATCAATTACCAAAGGACGGTGCCCCCCTACGGGACGTGATACTTAGATTCCACCAATTTGAGGATAAAGAAAAAGTGTTCTCTGCAGCCAAAAAATGAAAGAACCACAATTTGAAAACAGCAATCTGCAAGTATACCCAGATATTTGCCCACAGACATTAATAAAAAGAAGAGAAACTAGATATCTTACCCTGCACCTGCAAGATCTGGGTATTAAATATAGATGGGGTTCCCATTTTGCCTCCGAGTAGAGAAGGATAATCAAGTCTTTATTTATCGGAGCCCTGACGATATCGAAGATTTCTGCACCAAACTGGGCATAGCACAACCATCCCTCCCCTCACTGTCCAGAGAGGAAAAAGATAGCCCATATAACCCCATAGGTCCCAGAGAACAAAGACAACCATGGGTCAAGGTGAATAGAAAACGACAAAGAGGATCTGGGGTCAAGGACCCCTTCCCCGCTTCCAGCAGATCTGTTACCTGAAGCTTTCGTTTGCAGCTAAATTAGAACAATGTTATTTGAATAAGGGACCACGACCTGTAATTGAACAGTGACATTTACGGATTTCTGAAGTTCAGTTGAAAGGTCGGACTATCATTTATATATAGGTCATGAAGGTTTACTACTCAGGTTGAAGGTCTTCACACTTATGCTGCCACCTTCGTATTACATGTTAGTTTAATTTTATGACAGTTGTTAGTCATGTTTTGTACATGAACCCTCTACCACAATTGGTTAACCATAGATCCCAAGCTGCTATTTTTAGCGTGCAACTAGTGGCTCTTTGCTCCTGTATTTTTCTCGAGAGGAGAGTCACTAGACAGGATCACACAGTTTGTTGTTATTCATATGTTTTTATTTACTTGTTTTTTGTATCTAGGTCAGTGCGGATTCTCTATATCAGAATTGTTGTCTATTATTCTACATATCTTTCATGTAAAACAGTGCTCGGTCTTTTCCACGGGACGGAGGGTTCCCATCGGGTAAGTTGTACAGCCACATTGTTATATGATGTACCCATACACATCAGCCAAAATCATTTGAAAATTAAATGCACCTGTCACCACTCACAAAGCTCTAATGGCAGCCAATAGAATTAGGATCTTATCTCAGAATGTCAAGGGTTTAAACTCCCCAAATAAAAGATCAGTAGTACTTAACTGGTTCAAAAGACAAAGGAGATATAATCTATATGCAAGAAACCCATTTCGACACAAATAAACAACCGAGATGTAGCTCAAGTATATATCCTACAGGGTATTTTAGCTCAGCTAATTCAAAACATAGGGGGGTGGGAATCCTATTACATAGAAAGGTTCCATTCCAGCTTCTTCAGAAAGAAACGGACTTGGAGGGTAGATACATCATATTGGTGGGGATTCTCTATAACAGACCTGTGACGCCAGTAAATGTTTACTGCCCAAATAAGAACCAGATCCCTTCCTAAGAAAAGTCATAAATAGAATAACTGACATAAAAAAAGGCACAATCCTGTTGGGTGGTGATTTTAATATGTTACTGGATCCGCAGCTAGATAGCTCACATCTTAGGGGGGCACAGTCAAAAAAAGACTCTATCAAATTAGATAAATGCCTTTGGGATTTAACCCTTTTAGATGTATGGCGTACATTAAACCCTGGAAGACGCCAATACACCTTCTTTTCTCACCCAAGACAAGTTTATTCTAGAATAGATTACTTATTAATAGATCAAAACAGCCTACCGATGGTCTCAAGTATGGAGATTATCCCGAACGTATGGTCAGATCACTCCATGGTCACCATGGAGCTGGACTGGTCGTCTATACCCGCGGCTCCCTACCTGTGGCGCCTTGACGAATCATTACTTCACAAACCTGAAGTAGCTAAAAAAATCACAACAGTTATAGAAGAGTATTTTACGCATAACACAAGTGAACAACACAACCCCACAATTTTATGGGACGCCCATAAGGCAGTAATAAGAGGGGAATTTATTAAAATACAGGCATCCCTTAAAAGATCGTATCAACAGAAATATAAAACTCTCCTAAAAGACTTAAAAGACATTGATAGGGCACATCAAATGAACCCTGCTGATACTACTATCTTAAATAAAAGACATAAAATAAGATTAGCCTTGCGAAACCACTTGCAAGAGGAGGCACATAAAAGAGCTCTATATCTCAACAGGGTTTACTTCACAGAAAGTAATAAAGCGGGTGCATGCTTAGCTAGAACCCTAAAACAAAGGTCGCTTAATTATCACATAAGAGAAATAGAAATTTCTGAAACTCAACATTCATCCGATAGCGATCAAATAGCAGGAGCCTTTAGAAAATATTATGAGGGGTTGTATAACATTCCAACTGATAAGCAGTCAGACGGAGAGGTACTTATGGAACAGTATATTGCCCAGGCTGACCTACCAACACTTGATCCAGACAAGAAAACAGACATGGAAGCTCCTATCACTAATTTGGAAGTAATGGCAGCAATAGACTCCCTACCTATAGGTAAAAACCCTGGCCCAGATGGGTTTAGCAATAAATATTATAAAATGTTTAAAGCAATCCTGACCCCACACCTTACCTCCCTATTTAACTAAATTGATGACGAGGGGGCTTTTTCTAGAGAATTCTTACTTTCTCATATCACGGTTATCCCCAAGCCAAATAAAACCACAACATAGTAACTACAGGCCCATATCCCTATTAAATTCAGATCTAAAAAAATATTCCAAAATATTGTCATCTAGAATAAATAAAGTCCTCCCTGAGATAATACATGTAGACCAAGCGGGTTTTGTCACCAATAGAGAAGCACGGGACAATACGGTTAGGGTCCTCCAATTAATAGATTATGCGAAATTTAAAAATATACCGTCTATATTAATTTTTATGGATGCCGAAAAAAGCTTTCGATAGACTAAATTGGAAGTTTTTAGTTAAAGTAATGTCAAATATAGGTTTCGGAGATAAAATGATTAACAGGATTATTAGTTTATATGCAGACCCTTCAGCCATAGTTAAAGTAAATGGGGTCCTGCCCTCCTCATTCCCCATTAGGAACAGAACACGTCAGGGTTGCCCCTTGTCCCCCACCTTATTTATTATCACAATGGAAGTTTTGGCTGCACACATAAGAAAAAATAACCATATTAAAGGTATAAAAATAGAGCAGAATGAATATAAACTAAATATGTATGCTGATGATGTGCTGATATCATTGGCATCTCCCGCTATGTCTTTACCTCATCTATTAAGTGAATTTGAAAGATTTGGTACTCACTCAAACTTCTTAATAAATAACCAAAAATCAGAGATCCTTAACATAAACTTATCTCCACAAGAGCTTAAAGGCCTAGGCCAGTTGTGTACATATAAAAGAAAAACGGATGCGATTAGATATCTGGGAATCAAGATCTCAGTTGATAATGCAAAAATTTTCATCCTAAATTACATAAAATTGTTGGAAAACATTGACTTAGACTTACTCAAATGGGCAAAAAACAAAACATCTTGGTGGGGCAGAATACAAACCATCAAAATGAACATACTCCCTAGATTACTTTATATGTTCCAAGCGGCCCCAATATATCTGTCACCAATGTTCCTTAAAAAAGTACAAAATAGTATAAACTCCTTTATATGGGGAACACATAAACCCAGAATAGCAAAATCCACTATCTACCGTTCCCTGGACGAGGGGGTCTGGGGGTCCCTAATGTAACATCATACTACCAAGCAGTCACACTGCAAAGAGTAATAGAATGGCACACGGGGGCCGACTCTAAAGCTTGGGTCTCTTTGGACTCACAAATATTAAGGGCGCCTCAGGTGGGGGCATTGTGCTGGATTGATAAAAGACATAGACCACGGATAATACAGAGTATCTCTCTGTTGAGGCAGGTGTTCCAGAACTGGGATAAAATATTGGGGAGTTACGTAGGATTATCATCCATAAAATCCCCTCTGTCCCCGGTATTTGTAAACGCTGAGTTCAAGAAAGGATTAGAAATGGGAGACTGCGATAGTGGTGAAATTGGTTACTCCATACCATTTTGTACGTTGGTCCATAACAACAAATTGAAGCCACAGGAGGACTTGGGGGACATAGCAGGGGGAATATTCACAAATTGGTTAAAATACTCTCAATTAACACATCTAATACAAACCTCCCCATTTAAAAGCGACTTCCTCCGTCAGCTAACTGACTTTGAGAAAATTTGTTTTAATGCAAGACCATTTAAGGGTACACTATCAATGACTAGGAAATTACTAAGTAAATTAAAGAATATATCTCTGCCCACATATGTAAATAGATGGCAACAGGAATTGAGGGAACAATTTGACGATAGACAGTGGAAACAAATGTTTTACCGCACACACAAAGTCTCTGGGTCGGCTAGCATTTTGGAACTAAATTATAAAATTATAACAAGATGGTATCTGTCGCCACAAAGATTGAAATATATTTATCCAAACTCTCCAGGAGAGTGTTGGCGTGGATGTGGAAAGGTGGGGAATATGATGCATTTATGGTGGGAATGTGGGAATCTCCATAATCTGTGGAAAGAAGTAGAAAAATTGGGGAAATACTTATTTAACACGGACTATATATTACAGGCAACCCATGTCTTATTTAACCAGAAACCGGGTAAGTTCTGTAAGATCAGACAAGCGGTTTTCCAAATAGCACTAAACAGTGCTAAATCTATTATAGCCAGACAGTGGAAACTAAACACGCAATTCACAAAACAAATGTGGATAAGCAGAACAGATGAGTTATTTTTTTCTAGAAAAGTACGGTTTCTATAGAAAACAAAAACTTTAAGTTTTCCACAATATGCAATTTTACTGGGATCAGTTTAAGGCCCACGTCACACTCTCCACGTAGGTGATAACCGAATATGGGAGCCCTCCGTCCCCCCCACATCTTTATATAGCCGATTATAAGAACACAGATATTCCTGATATAGGTGGACTGAGCCAGAGTTTGTATCATTATTAGTAGACTTTGTAAGCACTGACCGAAAAGTTTATTGTTAAATGCTATCTTGTTTGTGTAGCATAATGTTTAGTTTTAATTGACTTTTGAATTGTCACTAATACTATTGATATATTTGTTAATCTTTTTCGCTGAAGAATGTACGAAACCTTAACAATGGAATTGTCTTATTGGATTACATTCTTGTAATATGAAAATCTCAATAAAAACATTAATAAATATAAAAGAAATACCCAAGATGTGGAAGTCCACAGAAGAGTCACTAGAGAGGGAGGGATAAAATAAAAACAGCTATTTCCGCTTAAAAAAATTAAATCCACAAAAAAATAAGTCTTTCTTATAAATTTCACATAAATTTCAAGAGAAAAACTTAAATCATAAGCAGAAGAATCAAACTGAGACAGCTTCCTGAAGAACTTTTCTACCAAAAACTGCTTCTGAAGAAGAGAAAACATCAAAATGGTAAAATTTAGTAAATGTATGCAAAGAAGACCAAGTTGCTGCTTTGCAAATCTGATCAACTGAAGCTTCATTCTTAAAAGCTCAAGAAGTGGCGACTGATCTAGTAGAATGAGCTGTAATTCTCTGAGGCGGAGACTGTCCTGCCTCCAAATAAGCCTTGAATCAAAAGCTTTAACCAAGATGCCAAAGAAATGGCAGAGGCTTTCTTACCTTTCCTAGGACCAGAAAAAACAACAAATAGACTAGAAGTCTTCTTGAAATCTTTAGTTGCTTCGACATAATATTTCAAAGCTCCTACAACATCCAAAGAATGTAAAGATCTTTCAAGAGTATTCTTAGGATTAGGACACAAGGAAGGAACAACAATTTCCCTACTAATGTTGTTAGATTTCACAACCTTAGGAAGAAATTTAAACAAAGTCCGCAATACAGCCTTATCCTGATGGAAAATCAGAAAGGGAGACTCACAAGAGAGAGCAGACAACTCAGAAACTCTTCTAGCTGAAGAGATAGCCAAAAGAAACAACACTTTCCAAGAAAGTAGTTTAATATCCAAAGAATGCATAGGCTCAAAAGTAGGAGCCTGCAAAGCCTTCAAAACCAAATTGAGACTCCAAGGAGGAGAGATTGATTTAATAACAGGCTTGATACGAACCATAGCCTGAACAAAACAGTGAATATCAGGAAGTTTAGCAATCTTTCTATGAAATAAAACAGAAAGAGCAGAGATTTGTCCCTTCAAAGTACTTGCAGACAAACCTTTATCCAAACCATCCTGAAGAAACTGTAAAATTCTAGGAATTCTAAAAGAATGCCAAGCGAATTTATGAGAAAAACACCATGAAATAAAGGTTTTCCAAACCCGATAATAAATCTTCCTTGAAACAGACTTACGAGTCTGTAGCATAGTATTAATCAGAAACCTCTATGACTAAGTGTGGTGACATTTTATCACTGGAATATTCACTTAGCTGTTATTAAAATCCCTTCCCCCAGGTACACCTTTCTCTCTGAACTATAGACACTCCCAATGGCCTCTTGAGTGGCAGTTGAAAGGCCACTCCCTTTTGAATTGGGGTATAAAATACTGTAACACCAGAACCTCTCTCTCTTCTTATCTTGGGCATGCTGTAATGATGGCTGACACTCTGAAGAAATATGGCTAAGTACATTCCTATGATTATTTTAGCAGTGTTGAACAAATTGGGGTTAGTGTAGTAGAGTTGCCCTGTATTAATTAAATTTTGGACTGTTTATCTGTAAAAATAGATTTGTATATACCTGTAAATATTTCTCTTATTATTAACATATATTGATTCCTAAATAAACTGTTTGGCAAATAATGGAGGCCCTCTCATAGAGTTTATTTCACAATTTATCTGTGTTGGTTTTAGTGGTTTCACCATAGAGATTTAGTATATTATATTTAGTAGAAAGTAAAGATATTTTAAATTAATAGATAACCACATTTTGGCGGCCATGAAGTTGTAGACAAATCCATATGCTATTTAGTTTTGCAGGAATCAAATGAATGTTGATTTATTTTAAATTTAACTGCAGTAAATGTAGATTTGGTGTTTTATAGCAAAGTTTTTGTATGTAGTACTTTATTTAAAAAGCGCACATAATGGTTGGTTTCAGAAGGCCTGTTGTATGTTTCTCAAGAAAAGCATGGCTTTAAAAAAACCTGTATTTCTGGTCTGTATAAATTTGCATTTGCATAGAGTTACATGGGGGAAGCACATAATGGTTGGTTTCAGCAGGCCTGTTGTATAAGATATTAGTTTTTATGGTTAATAAATTGTATGAAGCTTGGAATTAGAGTTTACATTTGACCTGCATTTTATTTGAGAGTAAATATTTTTGAATTTTGTTTTCTGTAAAAATCTAATGAATTTTAGAGACATATTTACTTGTTGTCTTGTTCCCATACAGTACCTTGTTTTCTTACAAAGAAGATGGTTGGTTGCTGAGTGGACCTAAATAAATGTTGATTTAATTTTAGAATATTATTGCAGTATATATATATATATATATATATATATATAATTTTAAATGTTTCTCAAGAAAAGCATGGTTTTAAAAACCTGTATTTCTGGTCTGTATAAATTTGCATTTGTATAGTTACATGGGGGAAGCACATAATGGTTGGTTTCAGCAGGCCTGTTGTTTATAGATTGTTTGTAGCCTGCTAAATCTTAAATAACCCCCACAGTGTTATCTATATGGCCCATGTGTACTTTCTGTCTCTTTGTGTTGAAAAGAGATTTTAAAAAAGAATGTGATAAGAGGCAAACCTAAAAGGCTTAAAAATTATCATATGAGCCTACCTATGTTTGGCTTAAACTTAGAATACCAAGAGAAAAAAAAGCAAGTTTGATGATGGAAGTAAATTGGGAAGTTGATTAAAATTAAAAGTCCTGTCTGAATAATAAAAATTTATACTAGACTGTCCCTTTAACTCTTGTATTTTTCTTGTTTTTGGAAACTGGATACTTTTATTGTTGAGCCAGTTTTCTATCAGTTTTCCCTGCTAGACATGTGTGTGTCTTGTTTTTTTTATTGGTCACCACATGGATTTTAAACAATTAATTTGAGAGTAAAATAGTTTAGAATTTTTGCTTTCTGTAAAAATCTAATGAATTTTAGAGACATGTGTTGTGTTGGTCCCATCTAAATGTTTTTACAAACAAAAGCTTTACAGTACTATTTAATAGCTGCCATAGTAAGGTTAAAGTGATTGACTTCTGCTCCCTTATAAATCGAATATAATGTCCATTTTATAAAGATTGTAATTTTCTTGTTTCTTTTTTACAAAGGATTTTTTTTTCTTTCCTTTTTACAAAGGATTCATTTCTGTGAATGTGTTACACCCAGAGCTGTAGCTTGCCCTATACATAAATTTCATTCTAAATTGTATGGGAAATTGTGTAGAATTTAAAGTTAAGAAATTACAGTTTAATTTTGGGAATATGCTAAGCCATAAGCAGTTTAAAGCATATTTTGTTTTCCCCTCCTCCTTCTTCCATTTCTTTGTTCAGATTTTTAATTACGTTTGTATGGAATACAAAAAGGTGTAACCTTTGTTTTGGTAACAAAGTTAAAAATTTGCATTTCCTGTGTTTGGAGCAGATCCTGGAACCAAAACTACAGTTGAAATTAGCATTTCAGAAGTTCTATAGAATCTTCCTGTACTTAAAATAGTTTTATAATTTTTCCTCAATTTGGGAAAAAATCATTAAAAAGGATTCCTTGCTTTGCTTTGTTCATTTATTTTATTTAGGTTAGTATTATTGATGGTTTACACCTTTTAAAAGAGAACAATATTAATTTTTTAAATTTTGTTCTGCTTAATTTCTGTTTAGTCTGGTGTTTCATTGCCCTATAGATATGATAATTCCTTGCATTTGGGGCAGGTAAAATAGTCTGGCAAACTATGCTGTGAGAGACACACTATTCTAAGTCTGTTCCCCAGATTTAAAATAAAGAATAATGAGCAGTGGTTAGAAAAACTAAATTTAACTATATTACCACCTCTGCTGGAATGCTGACCTGCTTATAAACAGATCTAATTACTACCCCTTCTAGATGGCTTAACTGCTATGTCCTTTGAAAAAAAAAAAAAAAAAACTACTACACACTATTTAAAATATTTTTATAATTTTTCCTCAATTTGGGAAAATATCAGTAAAAAGGATTCCTTGCTTTGCTTTGTTCATTTATTTTATTTAGGTTAGTATTATTGATGGTTTACACCTTTTAAAAGAGAACAATATTTAATTTTTTAATTTTGTTCTGCTTAATTTCTGTTTAGTCTGGTGTTTCATTGCCCTATAGATATGATAATTCCTTGCATTTGGGGCAGGTAAAATAGTCTGGCAAACTATGCTGTGAGAGACACACTATTCTAAGTCTGTTCCCCAGATTTAAAATACAGAAAAATGAGCAGTGGTTAGAAAAACTTAACTATATTACCACCTCTGCTGGAATGCTGACCTGCTTATAAACAGATCTAAATACTACCCCTTCTAGATGGCTTAACTGTTATGTCCTTTGTTGTGTAAAATTAGCATCTCAAAGCTTAACAGTAATCTTTTTACAGAGGATGAGGTTTTGTTAGCATTATCAAAAATAAATGTTACAAAGGCAGTGGGTCCTGATAATATTCATCCAAGGGTTTTAAAAGAACTTCGATCAGTGCTAACTGTCCCATTAACTGATCTGTTTAATCAGTCACTATTAACAGGAGCTGTCCCATATGATTGGAGAATAGCAAATGTAATACCTCTTCATAAAAAGGGCAGTAGAGAAGAATCTGGCAACTACAGGCCAGTTAGTTTAACTTCAGTAGTAGGGAAATTAATGGAAAGCCTCTTAAAGGAAAGAATTATGACTTACATAAAGACAAACAATTTAGAGGACCAAAATCAGCATGGTTTTACTTCAGGGAGATCATGTCAGACTAATCTAATTGACTTCTTTGATTATGTAACAAAAGTATTAGACAAGGGAGGAGCAGTTGATGTAGCATATCTAGATTTCAGCAAAGCATTTGACACCGTCCCACACAATAAACTTATTCACAAACTATATCTCCTTGGTCTAGATTCAAAAATTGTGAACTGGGTGGAATGCTGGCTTAAGGACAGAAAACAAAGTGTCTTAGTAAATGGAGTTCATTCAGCAGAGGGGGCTGTTACTAGTGGTGTTCCTCAGGGGTCAGTTCTGGGGCCTGTTTTGTTTAACATATTTATCTGCGATATCAGCAAAGGGCTACAGGGGAAAGTATGTCTCTTTGCAGATGATACAAAAATTTGCAACAGAGTGGATGTTCCAGGGGGGGTAGACAAAATGAGAAGTGATATACAACAATTGGAGGATTGGACAAACGACTGGGATCTAAAGTTTAACACAGCAAAGTGTAAAATAATGCATTTAGGGAAGAAAAATCCAAATGTTAATTACAGACTCAATGACACTTTACTGACTGTTACAGACGAGGAACAGGACTTGGGATTTATTATTTCAGATGATTTAAAACTTAGTAAACAATGTATTAATGCAGCGAGTAAGGCTAGCAGAATGCTTGGATGTATTGGTAGAGGTATTTGCAGCAGAAATAGTAAGGTTCTTATGCCACTTTATAGATCATTAGTTAGGCCTTATCTTGAGTATTGTGTGCAGTTCTGGAGGCCATATCTTCAGAAGGATATTAACAAACTTGAATCTGTGCAAAGGAGGGCTACCAAAATGGTACATGGTCTAAAAAATAAAACTTACCAGGATAGGCTCAATGACCTAAATATGTATAGCTTAGAGGAGAGAAGGGAAAGAGGTGATATGATAGCAACTTTCAAGTACATTAAAGGGTTTAGTAAAACTGAGGCTGTGGGTATTTTACATAAAATGGAAAATTCAAGAACAAGGGGTCATGAGCTCAAGCTAAAGGGTAGTAGATTCAGGAGTAATTTGAGGAAGCACTTCTTTACAGAAAGAGTGATTGATTTATGGAATAAACTTCCTCAAGAGGTAGTAGCAACAAACACTGTGGGGGACTTTAAAAATGCATGGGACAAGCATAGGGCTATCCTACGAACTAGATAAGTTTATACTGTTAGGTAAGGTCGGGCAGACTTGCTGGGCCTATGGCTCTTATCTGCCGTCAATATCTATGTTTCTATCTTGTACATCCTGTGTTAACATTTTAAAAAAAGAGAAAAGAAAGAAAAAAAAAACTACTATGCTGTGAGAGACACACTATTCTAGTATATATATATATATATATATATATATATATATATATATATATATATATATATTATTTTTATTATTTTTATTTTAGTTCTAACGGCTATCTGTTAAAAATGTCTGGAGAAAACTATATTTCACAGGAAATCTGTGATTACTTTAACAATTACATTCATAAATATAATGGTCCATTCCTCATCCCAGAAGCTAAAAACAACAAGTGTGAAAGTGTTTTAGATATACTAACACAGGTATTAACTCTTAAAAAGATTAATAATAATAATAAAAGAAAATGTATGATAGCGCAGGCAGTGATTTCAACAATAAAGGGATTAACAGACATTATTGGAGACCTGACAGAGCAAAATAAAGACCTTAAATTAAAGTTAGATAACACACAGACTGACAGAGATTGTATTAAGCTTTCTGCTTTAACTAACACCATACAGATCAGTAACGTCAATTAAAATTAACAGAACACAGCAGTAACGAATACTCAAACAAAATTACTGAGTTACAGATGAAAATTGAACAAAAAGAAAAAATAATTAGTGATATTTCTGGGAACAATGCAGATAGTGATAACTTACTGCCACAAAGGAAAGAGCCAAAACAAGTAGTAAAACAAGATAAAATGCAAATGGGCCCCACTAAAAACCCAAGTTCTGTTCCAATTGCCCCTGTCATAATTTCTGAGAATTTTAACAACCTGAAAGTTCCTACAGGTTTTTCAAATCAGACTAGGCCAATGACTGTAGCAGAAAAGACATTTTTAAGAAATGGTGGGGCACAATCCCCACAAACAGCTTTAATAACTTTTCACATTGGTTTCACAAGGGAACTGAAAAAGCCATAAAATTAGGTATGAGCATGCCGGAATGGACAGAATTACTTAAAGATGCCATGGGCCCCTATGCCAACAGGTTATTAGGATTCAATTCAAGCATATGTGATCAGGCTGGCAGGATAGCTAAAACCTTTTTCAATTTTACTAGTCTAGAAAAAGAGATTAGTGAAATTACCATGAGACCACTAGATGGGCCATTTGAAGTAGCAAAAAGAGTTTTATTTTGGTGTGTGCTGCGCCAGCCACAGACCCAAATGGTCTGGGGGTCACCAGCTCACATACAGAGGGTACTTGAAGCTCTCCCCAGAAAATGTCAGGAGTTTGTAAAGCTGTATGATCCAAACTCCACAAACCTACATATGGTGCTCACTAGAGCTGAGAACTGGTGGAATTATCACCCATACACCATTAAGGCAAATTCTGCAGTGAAGCAGTCAATGGAGAATAATCTGACTATTCACAGGCAGGAATCAGAGAGGGGTAATAGAAGGAATGTTTGTGGATATCAGAATAGTAGAGCATCAAATACAGGAAACTGGAGAGACAGGAATTTAAATGGCGATATTAACAGAGGAGAAA
The DNA here is from genome assembly GCF_027579735.1 of Bombina bombina. Lineage (NCBI taxonomy): Eukaryota > Metazoa > Chordata > Amphibia > Anura > Bombinatoridae > Bombina > Bombina bombina. The sequence goes on from NC_069505.1 coordinate 39,607,036, forward strand.
ATTGGAGGCTGAGATCAAATGAGATAAACAATAAGGCCAACTTTAGTTATTGGGAACTCAAACAAAAAAACAGGAGAATGAGAGATCAAATTGGGTTTCTAAAGAAGCAACTGACAGAGCTGGAGGGCTCAAATTAAATAATTCATTTTTGTTTATAAGCATATTTGTTTGCAGTACATTTGTATCGTGTAATGTGTACTTTAGTTTTAAGTTCAATTAATAATTTTAAGTGTTTTTCATTATTAAGTTTTAAATGCCAATATTAAGAATGTATAGTTAATTGATGCATTCTCCTTCTAAAAAACCAATAACAGATACCTCCATTGTGATTAGTTTTGGGAGGCCACATTCAATACCATTTCTATGTAAACTGTCTGAAGTCTTATCTTGCAGGAAGAAAACCAATGAAGATAGAAGGCTTCTCACCTTTCCTTCCAGTTTTCCCCAATAACACATATTAAAACCAATGAAGATAGAAGGCTTCTCACCGTTCCTTCCAGTTTTTCCCCAATAACACATATTATAGATTGTTGTTTTTTAGGTGTCTTCAGGACTGATCTTACCATGAAGCAATGATGGTGGCGTTGGACAAATTAAATAAGTATAATGTATCACAATGGTGATGTAAAATGGTGCATTAGGCCAAAATAAATATATATATATATATATATATACATATACATATATATATATATATATATATATATATATATATATACACATACATAGCATAAAGGGGTAAATAATCATATAAATCAAGCAACATAAGTTAAGTAAGGGTGCGAGTGGGATGATGCAATAACAGAGGCACTTTCCAACTTAAAGTTAATAACTGTGAATGTGGTTTCTACTGCAGATGGAGTGTTGTAGTGTGAAGTAAATATATGCCTGGTTTTAATCTTTTTTCATTCCTTTGAGGGTCTTGGAAAAAACAAAGTGGTTCAAAGAGAGAGATTTGTTAAAGTAAAAGCAAGGACCAGATGCCAAAAGATGACAACAAAGAACTTCAGTGAACCATTATAACTTTTGTTTTACAGGCACAATTCACACTTTATTAATAAAGATTTTACTACACGCATACCCATCTAGTGTACCCACACTCACACACTCATACATGAACTTTTCCCAATGTTAAAGACCATTGGATAAATGTTGCTAATGGGGTTTAGCATAGGATTTTGTGTTTCTATGTATAATTTTAAATTAATTTTTCTAATGAATTGTATAAAGTTAGATTAGGAATTGACAGTCCTAGGAAAGTACAGAAGAGCTCATATCGCAGAGGGAATGATTCCGAAGGGATGGTGGGAGAATTTTTCCTGTAAGGTTTTCGCTCCCACTGTGTTCTTCTGTACTAGTGGGTATAATTAGAAAACGGGGCAACATAGGAGAAGAAAAAGTGAGGGAATGTGGTGACATTTTATCACTGGAATATTCACTTAGCTGTTATTAAAATCCCTTCCCCCAGGTACACCTTTCTCTCTGAACTATAGACACTCCCAATGGCCTCTTGAGTGGCAGTTGAAAGGCCACTCCCTTTTGAATTGGGGTATAAAATACTGTAACACCAGAAAACAAAAATATAAGGCTGCGCTACAATAAAAAACAATAACTAGAATGATAAACCACACTACGTGACTCACGGAATATGGCAAAAACGTCAATGGTGATAGTAGAAACTTCCACAATAATATCCCAAAAAGACAATGCAGGAACAGACTTGAATCTTAGGGGAGTGCTGCTGTATCAAAGTCCAAAGGTCTCTCCTCCCTGGACGAACACACCGAAACTGTGTCGCCGGCGAAACGTGTAGAGGTATTGTGGCTGTTCAGAGGATCCGTAGACACAGACGTTAGGTGGCCCAAGGACGTATCTGATTGGTGTAAAGATCACTCTCTTTGCCGGGTATCGTTTGAAGATTTTCAATTGGACGCCCTGGATCTCCCGCTGCCTTCGGTTCTGGTGAAGCTGTATTTTATATTTTATACTGCTGTTTTTTAACTTATCTCTAGTAAGTACATTACTAGCGTGTGTTGCTCCTGAATAAAGTACTCCTACCTTGAATCGGATGTGCGCTTTCTCTTTCCTTTCTGCTACTGTAACACCAGAACCTCTCTCTCTCTTCTTATCTTGGGCATGCTGTAAAGATGGCTGACACTCTGAAGAAATATTGCTAAGTACATTCCTATGATTATTTTAGCAGTGTTGAACAAATTGGGGTTAGTGTAGTAGAGTTGCCCTGTATTAATTAAATTTTGGACTGTTTATCTGTAAAAATAGATGTGTATATACCTGTAAATATTTCTCTTATTATTAACATATATTGATTCCTAAATAAACTGTTTGGCAAATAATGGAGGCCCACTCATAGAGTTTATTTCACAATTTATCTGTGTTGGTTTTAGTGGTTTCACCATAGAGATTTAGTATATTATATTTAGTAGAAAGTAAAGATATTTTAAATTAATAGATAACCGCACTAAGCGTTCAATTTCCATATCTTCAAATTTAGCGATTTGAGATCCTGATGGAAAAATGGCCCTTGAGACAGAAGGTCTGGCCATAAAGGAAGTGGCCAAGGTTGGCAACTGGACATCCGGACAAGTTCTGCATACCAAAACCTGTGAGGCCATGCTAGTGCTATCAGAAACACAAGCGATTGTTCCATTATGATCTTGGAGATCACCCTTGGAAGAAGAACTAGAGACGGAAAAATGTAAGCAGGTTGGTAAAACCAAGGAACTGCTAATGCATACATCATCCCCCGCCTGAGGATCCCTGGACATGGAAAGGTACCTGGGAAGCTTCTTGTTTAGATGGGAAGCCATCAGATATATACATCTGGATGAAGAGACCACTCCCCTGGATGTAAAGACTGACGACTGAGGTAATGCGTTTCCCAATTGTCTACACCTAGGATATGTATCGCAGAAATTAGACAGGAGTTGGATTCCGCCAAGGAAAGTATCCAAGATACTTCTTTCATCGCTAAAGGACTGCGAGCCCCACCCTGATGATTGACATATGCCACAGTTGTGATATTGTCTGTCTGAAAAATAATGAATGATTCTCTCTTTAATAGAGGCCAAGCCTGAAGAGCCCTGAAAAAAGCATGGAGTTCTAAAATATTGATTGGTAATCTCGCCTCTTGAGGATTCCAAACTCCTTGTGCTGTCAGAGACCTCCAGACAGCTCCCCAACCAGTGAGACTTGCTTCTGTTGAAATCACAGTCCAGGAAGGATGAACAAAAGAGGCCCCTTGAATAATCTGATGCTGGTTCAACCACCAGGACAGAGAGAGTTGAATGTTAGGATTTAAGTATATCAGTTGTGACATCCGAGTATAATCCCTGCACCATTGATTCAGCATGCAAACCTGCAGAGGTCCCATATGAAAACGAGCAAAGGTGATTGTGTCCGATGCTGCAGTCATGAGACCTAAAACTTCCATGCACATAGCCACTGAAGGGAATGATCGAGACTGAAGGTTTCCACAGGCAGAAACCAATTTCATTCGTCTCTTGTCTGTTAAAGACAGAGTCATGGACACTGAATCTATCTGGAAACCTAAAAAGGTGACCCTTGTCTGAGGAATCAAGAAACTCTTTGGTAAATTGATCCTCCAACCATGTTTTTGAAGAAACAACACAAGTTGATTTGTGTGAGATTCTGCTAAATGAAAAGATTGAGCCAGTACCAAGATATCGTCCAAATAAGGAAACACAGAGAACCTTCGAAAATATTCTTGGAGCTGTTGCTAGGCCAAATGGAAGAGCAACAAATTGGTAATGCTTGTCTAGAAAAGAGAATCTCAGAAACCGATAATGGTCTGGATGAATCTGAATGGGAAGATACGCATCCTGTAAGTCTATTGAGGACATGTAATGACCTTGCTGAACAAAAGGCAGAATAGTCCTTAGTCGTCACCATCTTGAAAGTTGGGACTCTTACAAATTGATTCAAACACTTCAGATCCAGAACTGGTCTGAAAGAATTGTCCTTCTTCGGGAAAATGAATAGATTTGAATAAAAACCCAGACCCTGTTCCAGAAGTGGAACTGGTACAATTACCCCTGAAAACTCTAGATCTCAAACACACTTCAGAAAGGCCTGAGCTTTCACAGGATTTGTTGGATTATGAGAGAGAAAAAATCTTCTCACAGGAGGTCTTATTCTAAAACCTATTCGATACCCCTGAGAGACAATGTTCTGAATCCAATGATTCTGAACGGAACCTGCCCAAACGTCTTGAAATAATTTCAATCTGCCCCCCACCAGCAGAACTGGATTGAGGGGCCGCACCTTCATGCAGTCTTGGGGGCTGGCTTTGGTTTCTTATAAGGCTTGGATTTATTCCAACTTGAAGATGGCTTCCAATTGGAGCCAGAGTCTTTAGGGGAAAGAGTGGTTTTCTGTTCTCTATTCTGACAAAAGGAACGAAACCGATTAGAAGCTTTAGATTTACCCTTAGACTTTTTTTCCTGGGGCCAAAAAACTCCCTTCCCCCCAGTAATAGTGCAAATGATAGAATCTAACTGGGAACCAAACAAATTATTACCCTGGAATTAAATAGATAGTAACCTAGATTTAGATACCATGTCAGCATTCCATGATTTGAGCCATAAAGCTCTTCTAGCTAAAATAGCCAAAAACATAGATTTAACATTGATCTTGATGATATCAAAAATAGCATCACAGAACAATGCTATGCAAATCAGAATCTTTTTCCCCATGTGCTAAGCTATCCAACCAAAAAGTTGATGCAGCCGCAACATCAGCCATAGAAATGGCAGGTCTGAGAATATAGCCAGAATGTAAATAAGCTTTCCTTAGATAAGATTTATAAAGGATCCTTAAAAGAGGTACTATCTTCCATAGGAATAGTAGTATGCTTAGCAAGAGTAGAAATAGCCCCATCAACCTTAGGGACTTTTCCCCAAAACTCTAACTTAGCTACTTGCAAAGGATACAACTTTTTAAACCTTGAAGAAGGAAAAAAAGGAGTACCAAGCTTAGACAATTCCTTAGCAATAACATCAGAAATCGCATCAGGAACAGGAAAAACCTCAGGAGTAATCACAGGAGGTTTATAGACAGAATTTAAACGTTTACTGGATTTATTATCAAGAGGCCCAGACTCCTCAATATCCAAAGTTATCAACACTTCTTTTAACAAAGAACGAATATACTCAATCTTAAAAAGATGATTTATCAGTGTCAATGTCTGAAGTAGGATCTTCCGAATCAGAGAGATCCTCATCAGAGGTGGATATATCAGTATGTTGTCGGTCAATACACATTTCATTAGTATTATGAGAAGTTTTAAAAAGATCTTTTACGTTTATTTGAAGCCGTTATAGCAGCCATAGCCTTCTGAATCACATCAGCAATATCATTTTTCATATCAACAGGGATATCATGTACTTTAGATGTTGAAGGAACAACAGATACTGTACTAGCACTAATAGAAACCTTTACTGCATGCAAAAGCTTATCATGACAACTGTTACATACTACAGAAGGAGATATAATCTCCACTAGCTTACAACAGATACACTTAGCTTTGGTAGAACTGTGTTCAGGCAGCATGGTTCCTACAGCAGCTTCTGAGACAGGATCAGATTGAGACATCTTATAAAATGTAAAAGAAAAAATAACATTTAAACAGAAATATCTTATTTCCACATACAGCAGTTTCATGAATGGGAAAGAATGCAAATGCTAAAATTGACAAAAAAACAATTAACATAGCCCTCTGAGCATAAAGAAGGCAAGGAGCATATAGGAGGTGGGGAAATATAAAACAAAAAAAAAATTGGCGCCAAGTATGACGCACGACGCAAAAGGAAGTTGAAAAATGTTTTGGCGCCAACAAACATCCGGAAATGACGCAACTTGTGTCATAACAAACACAATTTTGCGCCAAACATCCTGGCTTCAACTAAGACGCAGGAAATGACGAACTTGCGTCATTATAGACGCACATTCGTGCCAAAAAAATTCTCGCGCCAAGAAGGATGCAATAAATAACAGTATTTTGCGCCCTTGCGAGCCTATTTGACCATAAGTTTTCAAAGAAAAAAACAAGTCAAATTGAAAAAAAGACTATACCCAAGGTAAGAAAAACTTCCTAAAACATAATTCCCATAACGAAACTGCCAGACTGCAAAGGGAAATACACATAGACCTGACTCATGGCAAATATAAGTAAATACATATATTTAAAACTTTATATTAATACATAAAGCACCAAACCATAGCTGAGAGAGTGTCTTAAATAATGATACATACTTACCGAAAGACACCCATCCACATATAGCAGATAGCCAAACCAGTACTTAAAACCATCAGCAGAGGTAATGGTATAAAAGAGTTTATCGTCAATCTGAGAAGGGAGGTAGAAGATGAATCCCTACGACCGATAACAGAAAACCCTTGAAAAGATTTCCCGTGAGGGAAACCATAAAATCAATAGGCGATACTATCTTTACATCCCTCTAACAAAAAGTATACTCTGAGAGGAATTGGGCTTCAGAATGCTTAGAAGCGCTTATCATAGAAGAAATCATAAAAATCAAGCACAAACTTACTTCACCACATAGGAGGCAAATTTTGTAAAACTGAATTGTGGGTGTGGTGAGGGGTGTATTTATAGGCATTTTGAGGTTTGGGAAACTTGGCCCCTCCTGGTAGGATTGTATATCCCATACGTCACTAGCTCATGGACTCTTGCCAATTACATGAAAGAAAACAGCAAGAAAGAATAAGTAGTACAGAGTTTTTTTTTATTGCCTCTTTTTATGGCGCACATATACACACACCATGAAATTAAGGTGATGGTAAACGCTCCCCTTCCTATAAACAGATCCGTAATGTTAGTGATATTTTAGATAGTTTAATTCATCAGTTGTAATGAAGATGCGCAATAACTTACTTTGTAATGTAGATATGAAATTCAAATTCCCTGCGCTCTGCCGCCCACTTCAAAAGTAGCTTTTTTTGGTGAGCTAACGGTTTGAACTGTTCTCCCATCAGCGCTCTAGCTACAAATAAAAAAAATAAATTGTGTGAGTGCTGTATGGCTAGAGGAGGAGGCCGGAACGTGGGGTATTTGAATTTCAGCGCATTACAAATGATGAATTAAACTAAATCTAGAATATCGCTAACATTCCGATTGGTTTATACTAGTGCTTTTTAAAGTGTGAACGGTTTTTAATAGACAATAATGACACTTGCCATTTTGTGGTGGAATAAAGCAAAGTGCAGAATGTGGGTGGAATAAAAGCACTGAGTTGAAATTGCTCAGAGGCTGTGTTTGTTGTCTTGATCAGTAACTTGCATTTAAAACAAAGTGCAAATTGAATGAAGTGGACTTCTGCTTGAGAAGAATTGACTCTTAAAAGCTAATTGTGAAGCTGTGATCCAATGTTAATTCCCGGAATTAAAATAATTATTATAATTTTCTTTAAAGGGACATAATACTCATATGCTAAATCACATTAAAGTGATGCAGAATAACTGTAAAAAGCCGACTTCAAAATATCACCTGAGTATCTTTATGCAAAAAAAGAAGATATTTTACCTCAAAATAGTTGAAAAAACCCCAAAGAACAATAGCCAATCAGCATCAGCAGTGCCAAGGTCATGCTTTGCTTTAGTTGAAATACTTTTTATTGTTATTATTACATCATAAACAACAGGTACAAAACATAATGTTCATCCAATACATTCTATAACAGATCCATTGACCTCTTGACCAAAGCTAATGTCCAGTATGTAACCTTACTTTAATTGTTTGGTACCTTGAGAGATCTTTACCTTGCATAGAAAAAATGAACTTAAAGATCATCTATGGTATTGTCCATCCGACCTGCATTGTAGCATAGTAAATTAGAATTTCAAAATCATGGAAGAGTGGGAAAAGGATTGGCAAATGGTAACATATCAAACTATTCATCGTTGTTTCTTTCTCCCTATCTGTCATGTTTACTCAGTACAAATTTTCCCCTCCCATTCTTCCACCCCTCCCCCCAATCAACTCAATAACAAAAAATAAACCAACATAAAATTAAACTACATTCAACTTGCCTGTCGCTTCATTTCTTTTGCAGCGGATCCTGGGAAGGGGCCCCCACCAATCTTTGAATTCAGTCTTAGTAGTGTACCTGGCCTTACCGTCTGATTTCTAAGTTGAGTCTCCCACTACCCCCTGATAACAGTCCTCCTCTCCTTTAGCCAGAATGAGCATCCTCCTTTCACAAGTCTCCCTAGTATCCTGCCAGAAGCCAATAGTACCAAATTTTAGAGAATTGATTGAAGTTATTTTTAATATGAGCTGCTGTTTCAGACATTTTATATGTAGCTTGGATCTTATCTGTCACTTCCATCCAAGAAGGAGCTCCTGACTTCCAATATCTCGCCACGCAGATTCTGGTGGCTGTACAAAGTGTACGTATAAACGTGTTAATGGGAGCACCAAAGGGTTCAATGCGTTCGTTCAGTAGTGCTTGTGGTGCTGTTAGGGAAATGGTTTCAGACAGTACTTCACTAAGTAGGTCAGATAGTCTGGACCATATTTGTTTAATCTGTGGGCAATCCCACCACATATGAATATATGTCCCTGTTTCAGCACATCCCCTATAGCAAAGTTTACTACCCCTCTGAGTGTAGTGTGAGGTGATTGTGGGAGTCAAGTACCATCTAAAAGATGTTTTAATACAGTTTTCCCTGAAGTCGGCGCTGATTAATCCCTTACTAGACGTATATAGTATTGATTCCCATTCCTCCCTTGAGTATATTATGTTTAATTCTTTTTCCCATTTCTCCATCAGTGAAGTTTTAGAGGTGTTTTTGGCTTTTTGAATCTCTAAATATATGGCTGAAATCAGTTGTTTGTGTCTTTTAGTAGAATTGCAGAAACGCTCTAGTGTTGTTAACTGCTTCACTGAGCTGTGTGTCCTAAATTTAGCAATAGCCGAGGATACCTGCAAATATAGAAACCATTGAATTTTCTCGGGATTCACTTTTTCCTGAATTTGTTGATATGTCGCTATTCTATTTTTATGTAAGAAATCCGCTACCCTGTACAGCCCTTTGTTTTCCCACTTCCCTATGTGCGTGTGAAAGTCTGGGTTTAGAAGAGTCTTTATCGGTCTCATGACTGAATCTGTTGGTATGAGATTTAAAGATCTGGACAGCGAAGTCCAGAGCTGCATCATCTCGATCGTAAGTTTAGAAGCTGACATTCCCTTAAAGGGTTGTTTCGAGTGGTCCCATAAGATATCATCTGAATTTTTATAGTCTGTCATGAGTGTCTCTACCCGCACCCACACCTGGTCCCCTGATTTCTTGCTAAAGAGGGTGGTCTGCGCCAACCGTGCCGCTTGATAATAATGTATTAGATTTGGTACTCCCACCCCTCCCAATTGTCTATGCTGTTGGAGAATATGGGATGGAATTCTAGCTTTTTTATTTCCTCTAAGAAAACCCACCAAGTCTGATTGCAATTTACCCAGGTCAATGAGTGGAATTTTAATTGGGAGGGCTCGGAAGAGGTATAAAAGTCTCGGGAGAATATTCATTTTGATCGCCGTTAATCGGCCGTACCAAGAGAAACTGCCTTTTTTCCATATATTTATATCTTTTCTAATCATTCTATATAGAGGAACATAATTTAATCTATATAAGTCAGCCATATTATTCGAGATTTTAATCCCTAAGTATTTGATCGATTCTGTGGTCCATAGAAATTCAGTTAGTTTCGATGAGTTTTTTAGTATGATTGGGAAGGGCTATGGGGAGGGCTTCACACTTTTCAAGGTTGACCTTGTATCCTGATATATCTGAGTAATCTTTCAATACTCTGTATAAATTTGGGAGGGAGATGAGTGGTTTAGTCAATGTAAGAAGGACATCATCAGCAAACAAAGATATCTTAAACTCCTGCCCTTTGAGTAAAACTCCATGTATGTCTGATGACTGGCGAATCATCGCTGCTAGTGGCTCTATGCAGATCGCAAATAAAAGTGGCGAAAGCGGGCAACCCTGGCGTGTGCCATTCAAGATATCTATTAATTTTGATTGATAACCTGCCGCCCTAACACTAGCTGTGGGATGAGAGTATATGCTTTTAATAGCTTGAACAAATGGGCCATTGATACCTAACCTAGTAAGAACCTCCAGCATAAAGACCCAGTCTATTCTATCGAACGCCTTCTCCGCGTCCAGTGACAGGACCAGAGAAGGCGTTCTCGTTTTGCTAAGGTATTCTATCAAGGAGATCGCGCGCCTAGTGTTGTCCGGGGCCTCTCTATCTTGAATAAAGCCCACCTGGTCTGGGTGGATCAGTGTGGGTAAATGCAATTTCAGCCTATTCGCTAGAATTTTGGTGAAAATCTTGATGTCCTGGTTAATAAGGGAAATGGGTTGGTAGCTTTGACATAACTTTGGGTTTCTGCCAGGTTTAGGAATAACTACTATTTTGGCCTGTATGATTTCATGGGGGATCTCATTACCTTGTAAAATATCATTACAAAAAGAGACCACGTGTGGGGTTAAAACCGATTTATAAAGTTGGTAATATTCGCCTGGGAACCCATCAGGGCCTGCTGCTTTTCCCGGTTTAAGCTCTTTTATGGCGTTAAGGACTTCTCTAGTCGTTATTTCTGCATTTAATTCATCACTAGCTTCTTTATCTAACGGTGTAAGTGTAATGTCATCTAGGAACCTAGACCTACGCTGCGTTATCTGGTCGTTATATACTACTTTTTTCCCATCATAGAGACAACCGTAGTATTGAGCAAAACTGTCCGCTATCTCTTGTGGATTAGAGGTGCACGAGCCGTCAGGTTTCTGTAAGTAAGGTATAGCGAAAGATTTTGTCCGCTCCTTAAGTTTATGGGCCAAATACCTATCCGGTTTATTAGAGTACAAAAAGTATTGTGCTCTTAATCTGTGTGCTGCCCTCACTGAAGTCTTATTCATAATTGCTGCCAGTTCAGCTCTTTTGGCCTGTAATTGTGTAAATACTTTAGGTGATAAATTCTGTTGGTGTACTCTAGTTAGAGTGTCTATTTGTTTTTGTAATGTATCTGTTTGGAGCCTAGACTTTTTGGTTAGAGCGGCTTTTTCTTTAATCAGTAGCCCTCTGATATAAGGTTTGTGTGCCGCCCAGATGGTGATGGGGTTGGAAGTAGTTCCTGCATTAATGCCCCAATATTCTGATAAGGCTTTTGATATAGATTTGCATGTCTTGGGGTTTTGGAGTACAAATGGATCAAAGTTCCAAGACCATGTCGCACTAGTATGAAATGATTGCTTAATATCTATTTGGACTATGGAATGGTCCGACCAGGCACAGGCATGAATCTTGGAAAAGGCCAAGTCTGGAATCAATGTTTGGCTGACATATATGTAATCTAGTTTTGTATAGGATTTATGTGCAAATGAGTAGAATGTGTAGTCATTGGTCTTACCATATAGCGTGTCCCATGTGTCTAGAATATTGTGAGATAAGAAAATCTCTTTTATTTTCTTAATTGTAGAATTGTGTCTCAGTTGTTTTTGGGATAGTGGATTTTTGTCCTTATTTTGATAAGCATACATCGGCACATTAAAATCCCCCCCCAATATTATCCTGGAATGTGACCATCTAGTCAATAAATGTGAGACTTGAGAAAAAAAGGCTGCTTGGGTTTCATTAGGTGCATATACATTACAAAAGATTATTTGCTTTTCATGTATTCCCCCTTGAAGTATCAAGAACCTGCCCTCCGGGTCCCTTATTGTCTCTTCCACCACAAACCCCACCGACTGGTGAATTAATATTGACACACCTCTTTTCTTTTGATCTGTTATAGAGTGGAAATGTTGCGTGTACCCCTTGGCCCAGTATTTAGGAATGACTTCTCTAGTAAAATGTGTCTCCTGAAGGAAAATGATGTTCGCTTTTAATCTATTGTATTGGCCTAGCGCCGTCCGTCTCTTAAGGTCTGTGTTAAGGCCCCTAACATTGTGTGATATCAGTCTGAGATTACAAGCCATTACTCACTGTTTTGGAGGTGGGGGGCCCACCCCGGATCCGCTGTCTCTGCTATCACTCTTGTTGCCCGAAGGCATTGTAGACATAACTTTCTCTTGTTGGGTGATTCATGGAAATAGGCAAGATGAGTCGACAGAACATAAACAAAAACAAGAACAAATAAGTTTACATTCAATAACAATCTGTTCAAAAACCAAATTAAAACAGGATAATTAAGAACTAAAATTATTTTCTTCCTATATAAGAAAAACAATAAAATGTAAAAAACAAGAATAGTCTCAACCCTGACCTCCTCCTTACACAGGTTGATCGTATTCTACTAACCTTCCGTACTATAACTGTAAAGATTAGAACATTAGATATTTTCTCCTTCCCCCTTGAAGAGGGGGCAAGAGACTTGTCGGGTAAGAGTATAAGAAAAAGTGGTATTATAAAGGCCAAAAAAGAAAAAAAAAAAAAAAAAAAAAAAAACCCCACAGACACAAAAGGGGGTTATAGCTAGGTTTGACATTTTCTTAACCCTGTCAATTGTGCCACCCTGAAAACATACCCAATATTTTCAAAACCTTTTACTCAAAGGAGACCGTCTCATTCCAGCTCTCTCTAGTAGGAGACCAGTGATTATCAAAATTCCTTGCATATCGGTTCTCCCTCCAGAATTAGGATTGGATGTGGAGATGGTGTACTCCCCATCTCCCTCTTGTCTCAGAGAGATTGGATAGGACTTAACCTAAATAAATCAGTGAAGAAGAGAATGTCAAGACTTAGCTTTTCTTTTTGAGACTCTAGTCCATTTCTGTCTCTGTTGATGAATCTGGCTTGATGATGCTGGAGAGGAGTCTTCTGTTTGATTTAGTTGGGGTATCTCAGGCGTTTCCAACTGCAGTCTGCGACATATATCTGGTATTTCCGATACTTCTTTCAGGTTTAGTGATCTACCATTGTGCTGAATAAATAGGCAAAAGGGGAATCCCCATCGGTACCCAATCTGATGCTTTCTCAAGAGAGTGGTAAGAGGCCTCAAATAGCTTCTCCTCTGGAGTGTCCTGATACAAAGATCTTGGAAAAACTGGATTACCACACCTTGGAATTTAAAAGTAGGGTGCTTTCTAGCTGCTGATAGAATACCTTCCTTTTCTGGGAATCTGAGGAACTTAACAATAACATCTCTAGGCGGTGCATCCTCTTTTGGTCTGGCTCTTAGTGCACGGTGTGCTCTCTCCATTTGAAATTTTTCCTCACCTACTTCTCCCGTGATGGCTTGAAATAATTGGTGTAGATAGACGGGAAGCTCTTCTGCCGAGACTGCCTCAGGTATCCCCTTCAGCCGCAGATTACATCTGCGGCTCCTGTTTTCAAGATCTTCCACTTTGTCATGCATCTCATTCATTTCCTGCTGTTGTGTGGAGAGCTTTTGTGTGAGGTTAGAGAGGTCTTCTGTAGTGGTGGTCTCATTTTCCTCTAGGGTAGCTACCCTATTACCCAAATCTGAGATATCTTGTTTTATGTCCGCCAGGCTATTGGTGACAGTATTTTGGAAAGCATCAAATTTCTCCCAAAGTTTATCGAAGTTTGCAGTTATGTCCTGCTTAGATACCAATGTCTTCAAATCAGCTCTTGTAGCCGGAATTGTATCATCTTCCATGCACTGTGAACCTGCATCAGAATCATTTTCTTCGTCAAGCGTTGCAATGTTTGAATCTAAAGTTTTCTCCCCCTTAGCCGGTTTAAAAAACAGACTAGCTGCTGGTGGTTTAGGCCCTTGGGCCGGCTTATTCTGTTTCCTGACTGACATCGTGGTGGGAAGTGAATCTTAAGACCCAGAACTGAGGTTAGGTGTATACTTTAGAGCAATTTTATACAGCTTATTGAGTAGCCAGACCAAAATCTAAACAGCAACCCAGTGTTGGTAGTATTTTAAATTCTCTTCAACAGTAAGCTATTACATCCGTATTGTAACAGCCAGCATTCATTGATAGACTTATGAAAATCCTTACTCCTTATTAGTCGCTAATATTAACCCCTTGGGATAAGAGGTGGCATATAGTCCATCCTTTTAAAGGCCCTTATTTTTTCCTTGCCACATTGTGGATTGCCACGTAGTTGGCTTATAAATATCAGCTTCTGCAATTACTGTCTCTTTAAACAGCTATTTAGAGCTGTATGTAGCAAGTTGATTACTGCCTTGTGACCAAAACATGTTAAGTTTCTCAATGTCCTGTGGCTTGTCTGTCAATACTGCTTAGTGCTGCAAACCTCTTCTTTCTAGTCCACCCTGTACTTTAAGTCTTATTGAATATGACTCACTTTCTATATCTCCATTCTCAGTTTCGTTCCCCACCTCCTCACTCCTGTGAAAGTTAGAACTCCATTACCCCTCTTACCGCATCTAGCGTAGGAGCTGTTCTCTGATCATTCCGGGGCCTCATCCAGTTGCTGTTGTAAGACCGGTTGTCCGGTCTAATAATTACCCGGTTTGTCTGCTTCACTTAGGTTGCGGCAGCAGGAGGCATTGGCTGCTTCAGGCCCCTTGCGTGGTTGCTGAGTGCCGTGTGATATCGCTCATTTGTAAGTGCGCCACAAAAGCAAGATGGCGATCGGCATCTGCCTTCTCCAGCTATTTCCAGCCGTTATAGCAAACTGTTAGTGGCCAGCTGCAGTCTCTATCGATTCCGGGTGTGTGTAGCCCCTTGTCCACAGCAATCAGGCTATTCCTTGACTTTTCACTTTACCCACATATCTGTTTACAGTATAGTGCTGCACGGAGCTCCCAAACTAAGCAGCCATCTCCTTCCAGCTCCGGCTAACAGTGTTTTAAAGGGCGTCATGCTTTGCTTTAAAGGGACAGACAACACCAGAATTGTTGTTGTTTTAAAAGATAGATAATCCCTTAATTACCAATTCCCTAGTTTTGCATAACCAACACAGCTATAATTATACACGTTTTACCTCTGTAATTACCTTGTATCTAAGCCTCAGCAGACTGCCCCCTTATTTCAGTTCTTTTGACAGACTTTCATTTTAGACAATCAGAGCTGTCTCCATGGTAAATTCACGTGCATGAGCTCAATGTTATCTATATGAAACACGTGAACTAATGCCCTCTAGTGGTGAAAAACTATCAAAATGCATTTAAATTAAAGGCAGCCTTCAAGGTCTAAGAAATTAGCATATGAACCTCCTAGGTTTAGCTTTCAACTAAGAACACCAAGAGAACAAAGCAAAATTGGTGATAAAAGTAAATTGGAAAGTTGTTTAAAATTACATGCCCTATTTGAAACATGAAAGTTTTTTTTGACTTGTTTGTCTCTTTAATCTCATGAAATTGCACAGTAAACTTCCTTAAACTGAATAGAAAAATAATATGACTGTGCCTGCACATACCAGATGCACACTCCCTTGCAAGTCCTGGGACTAGCATCTCTTTACAATGGGGTGTTACTTAGAAAATTCTAAGGTAAATATCTTCCTTTTTTACATAGAGATGTTCAGGTGATATTTTCCAGTCAGCTTTTTACAGCTATGCTGCATCACTTTCAAGTGCTTTAACAATTGGGTATCATGTCCCTTTAAAGAGAAAAAAATTAAGTGACATCTATTATAAGGAGGCTCTGTCTTGTAAATGTTGTTAGAGGGAAGGCCCACTGCCTAAGACTTTGAAAGCCACTGGTTTATACAAAGGGGAAAGTTTATCATCACTTTAACAAAAAGTAAATTTATGCTTACCTGTTAAATTAATTTCTTCTATGGTACGACAAGTCCACGGATTCATCCTTTACTTGTGGGATATTATCCTCCTGCTAACAGGAAGTGGCAAAGAGCACCACAGCAGAGCTGTCTATATAGCTCCTCCCTTAGCTCCACCCCCCAGTCATTCGACCGAAGGTACAGGAAGAAAAAGGAGAAACTAAAAGGTGCAGAGGTGACTGAAGTTTAAAATAAAAAAATATAATCTGTCTTAAAATGACAGGGCGGGCCGTGGACTCGTCGTACCATAGAAGAAATTAATTTATCAGGTAAGCATAAATTTACTTTTCTTCTTTAAGGTACGACGAGTCCACGGATTCATCCTTTACTTGTGGGATACAATACCAAAGCTACAGGACATGGATGAACGGGAGGGACAAGACAGATGGTTAAACAGAAGGCACCACTGCTTGAAGAACTTTTCTCCCAAAAATAGCCTCCGAAGAAGCAAAAGTATCAAATTTGTAAAATTTTGAAAAGGTATGAAGCAAAGACCAAGTAGCAGCCTTACAAATCTGTTCAACAGAAGCATCATTTTTAAAAGCCCATGTGGAAGCCACCGCTCTAGTACAGTGAGCTGTAATCCTTTCAGGAGGCTGCTGTCCAGCAGTCTTGTATGCCAAACGGATGATGCTTTTCAGCCAAAAAGAAAGAGAGATAGCCATAGCTTTTTGACCTCTACGTTTTCCAGAATAGAAAACAAACAAAGAAGATGTTGGTTGCTTGCAAGTAAATCTTCAAAGCACGAACCACGTCCAAGTTGTGCAACAGACGGTCCTTCTTAGAGGAAGGATTAGGACACAGAGAAGGAACAACAATTTCCTGATTGATATTCCTATTAGTAACAACCTTAGGAAGGAATCCAGGTTTGGTACGCAAAACCACCTTATCAGCATGGAAAACAAGATAAGGCGAGTCGAATTGCAACGCAGATAGTTCAGAAACTCTTCGAGCTGAAGAGATAGCAACTAAAAACAGAACTTTCCAAGATAGAAGCTTAATATCTATGGAATGCATAGGTTCAAACGGAACCCATTGAAGAACTTTAAGAACTAAATTCAGACTCCATGGCGGAGCAACAGGTTTAAACACAGGCTTGATTCTAACTAAAGCCTGACAGAACGACTGAACGTCTGGAACATCTGCCAGACACTTGTGCAGTAGAATTGATAAAGCAGATATCTGTCCCTTTAAGGAACTAGCTGATAGCCCCTTCTCCAATCCTTCTTGAAGAAAGGACAAAATCCTAGGAATCCTGATCTTACTCCATGAGAAGCCTTTGGATTCGCACCAATAAAAGATATTTACGCCATATCTTATGATAAATTTTCCTAGTTACAGGCTTTCTAGCCGGAATCAAGGTATCTATGACTGATGCAGAGAAACCCCGCTTGGATAAAATCAAGCGTTCAATCTCCAAGCAGTCAGCCGCAGAGAAACTAGATTTGGATGCTGGAACGGACCTTGAATCAGAAGGTCCTGTCTCAGTGGCAGAGTCCATGGTGGAAGAGATGACATGTCCACCAGGTCTGCATACCAAGTCCTGCGTGGCCACGCAGGTGCTATCAAAATCACAGAAGGTCTCTCCTGTTTGATTCTGGCAATCAAACGAGGAAGGAGAGAAAATGGTGGAAACACATAAGCCAGGTTGAACGACCAGGGTACTGCTAGAGCATATATCAGTACTGCCTGAGGATCCCTTGACCTGGACCCGTAACAAGGAAGTTTTGCGTTCTGACGAGATGCCATCAGATCCAATTCTGGTGTGCCCCATTGCTGAATCAATTGTGCAAACACCTCCGGATGGAGTTCCCACTCCCCCGGATGAAAAGTCTGACGACTTAGAAAATCCGCTTCCCAGTTCTCCACTCCTGGGATATAGATTGCTGATAGATGGCAAGAGTGAGTCTCTGCCCATCTAATTATTTTGGTAACCTCTATCATCACTAGAGAACTCTTTGTTCCCCCCTGATGATTGATATATGCTACAGTCTTGATATTGTCTGAATTATGAATCTGGCCGAAGCCAGCTGAGGCCACGCCTGAAGCGCGTTGAATATCGCTCTCAGTTCTAGAATATTTATCGGGAGGAGCGCCTCCTCCTGAGTTCACAAACCCTGAGCTTTCAGGGAATTCCAGACTGCACCCCAGCCCAAAATGCTGGCGTCCGTCGTCACTATGACCCAAGCTGGCCTGCGGAAACACATTCCCTGGGACAGATGATCCTGTGACAACCACCAAAGAAGAGAATCTCTGGTCTCTTGATCCAGATTTATCTGAGGAGATAAATCTGCATAATCCCCATTCCACTGTTTGAGCATGCATAGTTGCAGTGGTCTGAGATGCAAGCAAATAAACGGAACTATTTCCATTGCCGCTACCATTAGTCCGATTACCTCCATACACTGAGCCACTGACGGCCGAGGAATGGAATGAAGAACTCGGCAGGTGGTTAAAATCTTTGATTTCCTCACCTCCGTCAGAAAATTTTTCATGTCCACCGATTATGAGTTCCCAGGAATGGAACTCTTGTGAGAGGGATAAGTGAACTCTTTTTTTACGTTCACCTTCCACCCGTGAGATCTTAGAAAAGCCAACACAATGTCCGTGTGAGATTTGGCTAATTGGTAAGTCGACGCCTGAATTAAGATATCGTCCAGATAAGGCGCCACTGCTATGCCCCGCGGCCTTAGAACTGCCAGAAGGGACCCTAGCACCTTTGTGAAAATTCTGGGAGCTGTGGCCAACCC
Source organism: Bombina bombina (assembly GCF_027579735.1). Classification (NCBI taxonomy): domain Eukaryota; kingdom Metazoa; phylum Chordata; class Amphibia; order Anura; family Bombinatoridae; genus Bombina; species Bombina bombina. Next base: position 39,625,573 of record NC_069505.1, read on the forward strand.
AAAGGGAAGAGCCAAAAACTGGTAACGCTTGTCCAGAAAGGCAAACCTGAGGAACTGGTGATGATCTTTGTGGATAGGGATGTGTAGATATGCATCCTTTAAGTCCACAGTGGTCATATATTGACCCTCCTGGATCATTGGTAAAATAGTCAGAATGGTCTCCATCTTGAAGGATGGGACTCTGAGAAATTTGTTTAGGATTTTGAGATCTAAAATTGGTCTGAAGGTTCCCTCTTTTTTGGGAACCACAAACAGATTGGAGTAGAACCCCTGCCCCTGTTCTGTTTTCGGAACTGGGCAGATAACTCCCATGGTATATAGGTCTACTACACAGCTTAAGAACGCCTCTCTTTTTGTCTAGTTTACAGACAATTGAGAAAGATGGAATCTCCCCCTTGGAGGAGAATCTTTGAAATCTAGAAGATACCCCTGGGTTATGATTTCTAAAGCCCAGGAGTCCTGAACGTCTCTTGCCCAAGCCTGAGCAAAGAGAGAAAGTCTGCCCCCTACTAGATCCGGTCCCGGATCGGGGGCTACCCCTTCATGCTGTCTTGGTGGCAGCAGCGGGCTTTCTTGGCCTGTTTACCTTTGTTCCAAGTCTGGTTAGGTCTCCAGACTGACTTGGATTGAGCAAAATTCCCCTCTTGCTTTGCAGCAGGGGAAGAGGTAGAGGGACCACCTTTGAAGTTTCGAAAGGAACGAAAATTTTGTTTGGTTCTCATCTTATTTGTCTTATCCTGAGGAAGGGCATGGCCTTTCCCCTCCAGTGATGTCTGAAATTATCTCTTTCAGTTCAGCCCCGAATAGGGTCTTACCCTTGAAAGGGATGGCTAAAAGCTTAGATTTTGATGACACATCAGCAGACCAGGACTTAAGCCATAACGCTCTACGCGCTAAAATGGCAAAACCTGAATTCTTTGCAGCTAATTTAGCCAGTTGAAAAGCGGCATCTGTAATGAAAGAATTAGCTAGCTTGAGAGCCCTAATTCTATCCAGAATATCATCTAATGGGGTTTCAACCTGAAGAGCCTCGAACCAAAAAGCAGCTGCAGTAGTTACGGGAACAATGCACGCTATAGGTTGGAGAAGAAAATCCTGATGAACAAAAATTTTCTTTAGGAGACCCTCTAATTTTTTATCCATAGGATCTTTGAAAGCACAACTGTCCTCAATAGGTATAGTTGTACACTTAGCCAGGGTAGAAATAGCTCCCTCCACCTTAGAGACCGTCTGCCACAAGTCCCGCATGGTGTCTGATATGGGAAACATTTTCTTAAAAGTAGGAGGGGGAGAGAACGGAATACCTGGTCTATCCCACTCCTTTGTAACAATGTCTGAAATCCTCTTAGGGACCGGAAAAACATCAGTGTAAGCAGGAACTTCTAGAAATCTGTCCATTTTACACAATTTCTCTGGAACTACCATAGGGTCACAATCATCCCGAGTCGCTAAAACCTCCCTGAGCAATAAGTGGAGGTATTCTAGTTTAAATTTAAAAGCCGTCATATCTGAGTCTGTCTGAGGGAACATCTTTCCTGAATAAGAAATCTCTCCCTCAGACAGCAAATCCCTCACCCCCAACTCAGAACATTGTGAGGGTACATCGGATATGGCTAATAAAGCGTAAGAGGGCTCATCATTTGTTCTCACACCAGACCTACTGCGCTTCCCCTGCAACCCAGGCAGCTTAGATAAAACCTCTGTGAGGGTAGTATTCATAACTGCGGCCATATCTTGCAGGGTGAAAGAATTAGACGCACTAGAAGTACTTGGCGTCGCTTGTGCGGGCGTTAATGGTTGTGACACTTGGGGAGAATTAGATGGCATAACCTGATTCCCTTCTGACTGAGAATCATCCTGCGACATACTTTTAGTAGCTAAAATATGTTCCACAAGAAAATTTAACATTTAACCCTTTATTGTGCAAACCGGATTGAAGTAAGGCCTAAATCCGGAAGAAAAAACCCCAGCACCTTGCCACAGCCCTGCTGTGGCGCCTACCTGCCCTCAGGGATAGTAAATATGGGGTTATAGCTTCAATTTGGCCCAAAACATCCACAAGGGCCCTCAGGAGTTGGAGCTTGCTGCGTGAAAACAACTGCGCATCTGAGGCGCGAAAATAGGCTCCGACCATCTTACTTGATGTCTCTACAGCCTCAAAGAACCGCACCAGAGATGTTTTAAACTAGCCATGTGGGTTCTGAGACCCAAAAAATAAGCCAAGTGTACCCTCAATAAATTTGCCAACAAAAACGTTATGGCCCACAAAACGTTAATAGCACTCCCAGTTCATAAAATTTTTGCCCACAAACATTCAAAAACCAGTGTCAACCATTTTTTAATTAGCCCCTTATGCAAGCTTAGTAATGCCTTTATATAGCTCTTAGGCTTACTGCTTACCCTTACCCTCATGGGGATACTGTCAGCCTTTCTGAAATACACAGTCTCTCCAGAAAAAATGACTAAACATACCTCACTGCTATATAGCATGAAAACGTTCCTCACACTGAAGTTTCCTGTACTCCTCAGCCTCTGTGGGAAAAGCACTGGATCTTAGTTACAAATGCTAAGATCATAATCCTCAAGGCAGAAGTCTTCATCCATCTGCTGCCTGAGAGTAAAGAGTACACACCGGTACCATTTAAAACAAAAAACTCTTGCTTGAAGAAAGTAAAAACTAATATTTTATCACCTCTTTCACTTTACCCTTCCTAGTACTAAGAGTAGGCAAAGAGAATGACTGGGGGGTGGAGCTAAGGGAGGAGCTATATAGACAGCTCTGCTGTGGTGCTCTTTGCCACTTCCTGTTAGCAGGAGGATAATATCCCACAAGTAAAGGATGAATCCATGGACTCGTCGTACCTTATAGAAGAAATGGTGACTAATGAGAACAAACTATATGCTTACAGAAATATGCAACATTTTAGGGCAATATTAATAAATTAATATAACGTCCCACAGCCACATTTATTATTCAGTTTAGCTTTTATCGCAGGTTTTTTGGCACGACAGATTTAACTTTTTTTTTCTTCTTTCTTTGTTATAAATATTTGTGCATTAGCCCACTTTCATTTACTGGCGGTGTGATGAATTAGTTGCCTCTTTTTAGTAAACATATTAATACATTTTCCTATATGAGACTTAGTAGATCATCCTATAAAAATATTTTAAAGGGAGATTTACTAATAAAAAATATTAAGATGTTATTTGCTCTTGGATCATTAAAAATGCTGAGCTACAGGCTGGATGGGTTAAATGACCATTAAACAAAGTATAATTGCATAATCACCAAATGCATAATACTAAGACTACACAAAAGCACTTAGTCTGAATATCAAATGAGGAGTAGATTTTTTTTTTACTTGCAAATTTCAAAGTTAGTTCCATTTTCCTTCCCCCCCTGCACCATGTGACAGCCATCAGCCAATCACAAAATGCATATTCGTATATTCTCTGAATCTTGCACATGCTCAGTAGGAGTTGGTGCTTCAGAAAGTGTGCATATAAAAAAAAAAGATTGTGCATATTTAGAAAATAATTTGTAAAGTTGTTTACAATGATGCGCTCTATCTGAATCATGAAAGTTTAATCTTTACTTTAGCGTTTCTTTAAGTAAAAATGATCTTCTCTTTTTGATATGTTATTATTTTACCCCAGTATGGGATGGCTAATACGGTTGTTGTAAAGTTTCAACATTGTATTTGTATAATCTTGGTATTTGACCCACTGATCAAAATGTGAAAGAGGCTAGACCCAAATATAAATGAAACAACAGTAGATGCAGCAAGCTATGGAAGGCATATCATACATTCCAATCAACAGCAAACAGGGTAGCTGGAACAAGAGGTAGTACGAGGCTGGAGAAAACTGTTGTAGATTGCTAATTGCACAGATGAGCATGTCAGAGGAATAACTAAAATAGTATTAAACCCCAAATAACTGTGTCCAAAAACCCTAAAATAATCACACATATTAAAAATGTAGAATGGTAGTAAAACACTTTAGAAAACATAAATTATGCTTATCATATAATTTAATTTCCTTCTGTATAAGTTGAGTCCACAGCTTCATTCCTTACTGTTGGGAAAAACTGAACCTGGCCACCAGGAGGAGGCAAAGACACCTTAGCCAAAGGCTTAAATACCTCTCCCACTTCCCCCATCCCCCAGTCATTCTGCCGAGGGAACAAGGAACAGTAGGAGAAATATCAGGGTATAACACGGGCGGGGGCTGTGGACTCTCCTTATACAGAAGGAAATTAAATTATCTAGTAAGCATAATTTATGTTTTCCTTCTTAATATAAGGAGAGTTCATGGCTTCATTCCTTACTGTTGGGAAACTTATACCCAAGCTCTAGTGGACACTGAATGAAAACGGGAGGGACAAAAAGAGAGGCGGACCTTAATCTGAGGGCACCACAGCCTGCAAAACTTTTCTCCCGAAGGCTGCTTAAGCTGAAGCAAAAACATCAAACTTGTTAAATTTAAAAAAAAGTATGGGACCAGGTAGCCGCCTTACAAATCTGATCCATAGAGGCCTCGTTCTTAAAGGCCCAAGAGGAAGCCACTGCTCTAGTAGAATGAGCCGTAATTCTCTGAGAAGGTTTCTGTACTGCTGTCTCATAAGCTAAGTGGATAACACTCCTCAACCAAAAGAATAATGAAGATGAAGAGACCTTCTGACCCTTACGCTTCCCAGAATAGGCAACAAACAAGGAAGAATTTTGTCTAAAATCCTTAGTAGCCTGGAGATAGAACTTCAAGGCATGAACCACATCCAAATTATGAAGCAAACGTTCCTTCAAAGAAAAAGGATCGGGACACAAGAAAGGAACCACAATCTCTTGATTGATGTTGCAGTCTGACTCGATGTTAGGAAGAAACCTTAACTTAGTACGTAGGACAGCCTTATCAGAATGGAACACCAGATAAGGAGGATCACATTGTAATGCAGCAATCTCAGAAACAATAACCAGAAGAAAAAGAACCTTCCAGGACAACAACTTAATCTCAATTTCATGCATAGGCTCAAACTGAGTCCGTTGCAAAACCTTATGAACCAGATTCAGACTCCAAGGAGGAGCCTTAGATCAGAACACAGGTCTGATTTTAATCAGAGCCTTAACAAAGGACTGTATATCTGGAAGTTCCGAGAACCTCTTTTGCAGTAAAACACAGACAGAGCCAAAGTCTGTCCCCTCAGGAAACTGACAGAAAGACCCTTCTCCAGTCCATCCTGGAGAAAGATAGGATCCTGGCAACCTTACCTTTATGTCAGGGGAACCCACCCTCTTCAAACCAGAATAAATAGGTTCTCCACACCTTATGATAGATGCGATAAGTAACCGGCTTATGAGCTTGAATGAGAGTATCAATAACTCTCTCAGAAAAAACTCTTTTGGCTAAGACTAAGCCTTCAATCTCCACGCAGTCAGCCTCAGAGAATCTAGATGAACAAAGGGACCTTGTTCCAGCAGATCCCTGGAACAAGGTAACTTCCATGGAGGAGAAGATGACATCCCCACCAGATCTGCGAACCACATCCTTCGCGGCCACAATGGAGCAATCAGTATCACTGATGCCTGCTCCTGCTTGATGTGGGCCACTACACGAGGAAGGAGTGGTAACGGCGGGAAAAGGTAAAGAGGTTAGATTGAACCTCCAAGGCACTGCTAACGCATATCTCCACAAACACTTCGGGATGGAGAGACCATTCCCCCAGATGAAAGGATTGTCTGCTGAGAAAATCCACTTCCCAGTTGTCCACACCCGGAATGTGGATCACTGACAGCGAACAGCTGTGGGCCTCCACCCCCTCCAGGATCCGAGATATTTCCCTCATTGCTAGGGAGCTTCTCCCCCCCCCCCCTGATGGTTGATGTAAGCCACCAAGGTTATATTGTCTGATTGGAATCTGATAAACCGGGACGAACCCAGAAGAGGCCAAGCCTTCAGAGCATAGAAGATTGCCAAAGTTCCAGAATGTCGATCGGGAGGGAGCATACCTCCTGGAACCACAGGCCCTGTGCCGTCTTGGCACCCCAAACAGCTCAGAATGACAAAGAGCCCAGTCCAGCACCTGAGGCCACTGCACGCCACACAAAGGTCACCTCAAATACCTTTAAAAAAAAAGTGTCAAAAATCCAAAAAGTGGCAGCACAATGTGGAAAATAGAATTTATTAGCACACAAACATAGCTGCTATGTTTATGTGCTAATAAATTCTATTTCACATTCTGCTGCCACTTTTTGGATTTTTTGACCCTAAACCGTTCCCCATCCTGATAGACTCGCGTCCGTAGTTACAATGTCCCAGGATGGTCTTAGAAAGGATGTCCCTTGGGACAGATGATCTGGATAGAGCCACCAAGAGAGTGACTCTCTCGACCGGTTGTCCAGAGAAATCTGTTGAGACAGATCCGAATGATCACCGTTCCACTGCCCCAGCATGAACAGTTGTAACGGTCTGAGACGGTACCTGGAAAAGGGAATGATGTCCATGCTGGACACCATGAGACTTATTACCTCCATACACTGAGCCTTAAAAGGCCATTAAACCCCAAAATTTTCTTTCATGATTCAGATAGAGAATACAATTTTAAACAACATTCCCATTTACTTATATTACCTAATTTGCTGCATTCTTTAGATGTTGTTTGTTAAAGAAATATCAATGCACATTGGTGAGCCAATCACATGAGGCATCTATGTGCAGCCACCTTTCAGAAGCTACTAAGCCTATCTAGATATGCTTTTCAGGAAAGAATATCAAGAGAATGAAGCAAATTAGACAAAAGAAGTAAAATTAGAAAGTTGTTTAAAATGGTATTCTCTATCTGAATCATGAAAGAACATTTTTAGTTTATTGTCCCTTTAAGGAGGTCCAGAGGGCAAGACATGCCAAAGCTAGCTAGCTTGCAATGTCTCTGGTCTGTAAGGAATATCCTCATTGATATGGAGTCTATTACAGTACCCAGGAATTCTACCCTGGTGCTTGGAATAAGAGAACTCTTTTCTAAGTTTATCTTCCATCCATGAGATCGAAGAAGAGAGAGAAGAGATACCGAATGGTCCTCCGCCAGACGAAAAGATAGAGCTTGTACCAGAATATCGTCCAAGTAGGGCGCTACTGCTATACCCCGGGTTCTGGCAATGGCTAGAAGAGCCCCTAGGACCTTTGTAAAAAGCCTCGGAGCAGTAGCTAGACCAAACAGAAGTGCAATGAACTGGAAGTGCTGCTCCAGGAACGCAAACCTTAGGAACTGGAAGTGATCCTTGTGGATTGGAACGTGAAGGTAAGCATCCTTCAGATCTATAGTGGTCATGAACTGTCCTTCCTGAACTAGGGGAAGGATGGACCTTGTTGTCTCCATCTTGAACGAGGGGACATTTAGAAATTTGTTTAAGCACTTTAGGTCCAGAATCAGGCAGAAAGTTCCCTCTTTCTTTGGAATCAAGAACAGGTGTGTTAGTATACCAAACCTCTTTCTGCGATTGGAACCGGGACAATGACCCCTAAGGAGGACAGATCCCACACACACACACCAGAAAGGCTTCCCTCTTTTCTGGCTTGGAAGACAGGCTTGAGAGGAGAAATCTGCCCTTGGGTGGATAAGATTTGAAACAGTTTAAGAAGAAAGTGAAATTGATTGCGCAAATAAACGGTTAAGGTGGAAAGTGTAAAATTTAAAAACTCTTATAGGGCAGGGTAGTTTACTAGTAAACCTTTAAAATATTAGGGTCAGGTAAATTAATATATCTTCCTATATAGGTTAAAAAGGTTACAATTTAATCACATATATAACTGGCTAAAACATTTAGCAATATTAAAACATTCAACAACAATAAAATATCAATTGATACAATTCTTACAACACTTATTAATGAAAAACAAAAAACAAACAATATAACTTGATCCTGAGAAATAGTTCATAGGCAAAAAACTGGCTGTTCTGCCAGATTATATATCCCAATTCAGAAGGCTCTTTAGTGGACTGAATTCCCTCAGACCATGACCCGGTTCTGTTAATGGGAAAGAAGACCTCCTTAGTGTATTATCACAGCAGAGCAAAATAGAGTATATCCATACTCGCATATGGGATAATGGTGTCCGGCTCGAACTTCCTGTGGGAGTAGTCCTTCCCCAAATTAAGAATATAGCAACTTCTTACCTACTAACCGGTCTGAGAGCCACACTGCAAATATTACAGACTCAATTCAAATAGGAAGACAGCACCTGATTCAAAATTATGGAGCACGAAAAAAAGGGTTAGCCAGACCCCAGCATCATAATCAATTTCCAAGAAGATATCCAGCCTCCAAATGGTAAGTAAAAAGCCTTTATTTATACAGGGTCCATAATACAGCAACAACGTTTCAAACCAGCAATTGGTTCTTAGGACAGGACTAAGAACCAGTTGCTGGTTTGTTGAAACGTTGTTGCTGTATTATGGACCCTGTATAAATAAAGGTTTTTTACTTACCATTTGGAGGCTGGAAATCTTCTTGAAAATTAATATTACAGACTTGTCCGCTGTCAATTTGTCTTATGGATGAGATTTGAAACCTATTTTGTATCCCTGAGCTATGACCTCCAGGACCCATGGATCTTGCACGTCCCTGAACCAGGCATCTGAAAACAGCGACAGTCTGCCCCCTACACGATCCAGCGCCAGATCGGGGGCCACCTCTTCATGCCGATTTGGTCTCAGCGGGATTCTTGCTCTGCTTGGATTTATTCCAGAATTGAGCCAGCTTCCAAATACTTTTGGCTTGCTCAGACTTAGAGGAGGACTGTTGTCGTTGGGATTTCTCAGAACAAAAAGAACGAAAAATTAGAACTCTGTCCAATAGACTTGTTCTTTTTATCCTGCGGTAGGAAGGTACCCTTACCCCCCTGTAACCGTGGAGATAATGGAATCCAGGCCTGGACCAAATAAAATATTTCTCTTAAAAGGAAGGGAAAGAAGTCTGGACTTAGGAGTCATATCCGCAGACCAGGACTTCAGCCAGAGCGCCCGATGGATCTGAGCTGAAAAACCAGAAATCTTAGCATTTAGGTGAATAATCTGCATGTTTGCGTCGCAGATAGAAGAGTGAGCAATTCTCAAGGTTTTAAGTCTTTCCTGGATAAAGTCGAGGGGACCCTCCACCTTGAACAATTTCGATAAGGAGTCGTACCAGTAGGCCGCAGCTCCAGCAACCGAGGCAACAGCCGCTGTCAGTTGAAACAAATATCTCATATGTTGAAACATTTTTCTTAGAAAAGTTTCCATCTTCTTCTCCATCAGCTCTCTGAACGACGAGCTATCCTCAAGTGGGATAGTAGTACGTTTTGCCAGGGTGGAGATAGCACCATCCACCTTAGGGACAGAACCCAACAACTCCAATTGAGAGTCCGGGACCGGGAATAATTTCTTAAAGGAAGACGAAGGGGAAAAGGAAGATCCAATTCTATTCCACTCGTTTTTAATAATGTTGGCCATTTTTACAGGAACAGGAAAGTTAACAGCACTACCCTGTCCTCGTAAACTGTCTAATTTAGGAATCAAAGGTTCCTTCGGCAGCTTGGCCTCTGGAACCTCTAATGTAGACAGGACCTCTTTTAGAAGAAAATGTAAGTGCTCAATCTTAAATCTAAAGGCTGGTTCCTCCGCAGCAGGAGGCTTAGAGGTAGCAGACTCCGACCCAGAAAGTTCACCCTCTGAAGCCTCAGAGTGTGACTCATCCTCGGATACTTGAAAAACAGATAAATCCTATAAATTACTTGATGACCCCTGGGCAGGAGAGCTATGTTTAAACTTTCGCTTGTGTATGTTATGAGCCTAATAAAATCTCACACATAAAGCAGCATAAAATCAAAGCAACACATTTGATTAATCCCCACTGTTCAATTATCCCCCTCAGAAAATATTAACTCATGATTCTATTAAGATAAAAGGAGCCACACTGTGACCCTGTCTTCTAGCGTTTTCAACATACAGTATGTAAAAAATGTAAATGATCTTACCAGAATCCATGCTGTGGAATAGAAACACAGCCTCTCAAGTGTGACAGTCTTGTAGCATCGCTCCTGACATGGACTTGAGTGAAGAAAACAAGCAGGCAGTGAAACTCCTTAACACTGATTGCTTAAGGAGCTGTTAGCAGGCAGTCTGGATGGGTTCACAGAAAGACTCTCCCTGCATCTCCAGACTCACTTTCGTCAATGCTCTCACTGAAAGGCTGACAAAACTACTTAAAACTCCAGTCCCATATCGAAGGGCAGATACCCTTCCTAAGGAACTACTCCAAATCTTCTGACACTTCTCTGCCATCCTCCTGTGACGAGAGGCAAAGAATGACTGGGGGAAGTGGGAGAGGTATTTAAGCCTTTGGCTGGGGTGTCTTTGCCACCTCCTGGTGGCCAGGTTCAGTATTTATTAAATCAATTTTTCTAATTTTATATTTAAATCTTGAGGATTAGGGTTAGATTTCTGTGATATCACAATATAAGCAAGTTAAAGCACCCTATGAAACTAATATAATAATATATAATTTTTATTTTCTCCAACATTTTAAAAATGTTGCAGGGACACAAGGTGCAGTGTAAAGGCATTTTGACCACTCCCAATGATTGTTTCCATATCTCCTTGCAACTCATAGTCACCCCAAGACACCTCATTTAAACTGTAGGATGACTATTGAAAACCCAGTAAGAGTATAATAGATATACACACTGATCTTTGAGGCAGTGCCCTATAGTGGGTCTGAAATTCGTAAAGAGAAAGTTGCAACTGCTTTGGGCTGTATCCGTTTGTTGTGTATCACAACTGTGTGCAATAAATCCACTGTGTCAAATAAACTTGAGCCTCACTAGGTTTGCAAAATGTCTTCCTACTCAGGATTGCCGAACGAATGAGGAATATTATCATACAGAACCTGAAGTGACTAGTGCATGTCTGCTTGTTAAACAGCAATGGCTTCTTGCGTAGAATGACTATCGCTGGCGCGCACTTCTGGATGGTTGAAAGGAAGACATTACACACGGAGGACTTTACCACGCACTACGGCCAAAGGCTAACAGTCTTTAAAGGGACAGTACGCTGTAAAATTGTTTTTACATGAATGTATTTTCAATGACTTGTTATACCACCAGCAGAGCATAAAACGTATGAGAAATTGCATTTTCAGGTTTGTGTTTATAAAGTAGCTGGTTTTGTGCTTTTAAGCTACAGCCTATTACAATGGGTTGACCTTCAGTATATATATATATATATATATATATCTCATTATGTTATCACTTAGTGTACACACAATTGCTTCCTTATCTTATATTTGTCTGGAAAAATAAAGCTCAATACATAGAGAACAATGGACAATTATTGTATTACTTAACTATCCTGCACCCCACTGGGAGTGTCATTTATTCTGCTAGCTGTGTTTTTTTCAGGCTATTCAATAGCTGAGACTTCAGTATCAAAACTTTCAGTATAGGTTGGGAAACCACAAGCTAAATCAGCTATTTCAAAGGCCAAAATAGGGGTAAAGGAGCTACTTGTAAACAATTTAATACACTCCAGCAGGTAAAATGGATCATTGGGAACAATTTAAATGGTAGAACATTTTGGAATGAACTGTTCTTTTAATCATAAGAGAGAAAAAACCTATTAAAGGGAAAGTAACGCTTCCAAAGGGTAAGATAACGGTTTGCCTGAGAAAATGTAAACTGCACACAAAATATGAAGTATTATATTAGTCAGTCTAATCTGTAAATTGCAGGAGGTTCGCAGATGCCAGGTCACCAATTGAGATATATGATTTTATTATTCTGTTGTTCCAATATAAAGTACAAGAGACTCAGATGCTAAATATATAAAAAAGGTAAAAAAAAAGGACTTATGTCTGATACCTACAGTCACAGAAATTCATATGATGAATAGAATACTGAAAAATTATACCACAGGGCAGGTGACTAAAAACTGACTGTCCCAGGAAAGGCAGGATAGTTTTCAAGAACAGAATAACAAAGCACGGTACACATGTAAAGGAAAAACTGCTTTATTACAAAAATAATAATTATAATAATGTACATAATGATTAAGAAAGTTAAAGTGTGTACTGCGGAGTAAAGAGTTTTGGGAGACACTGTATAAATTGTCTGCGTTAGGACTGCTGCTCTCGCACTAACAAGTAAAGTTTCACACAGCCCTTCGCTGAAGGACACAGCTCCTTCCATAACTCAGATTTCTCCAGATTCAGCATCTCCTAGAGAAACGATAATGTGAGAGTATTAGAAAAGTGCTCTACGTCCTTTATAGTTAAAACAAAAAAAACATTCCTGTAATAAATAAACCAACTTTTTTTTTTATTTGAGGGTTGTCAGTATCAGCCAATGAGAATCAGAGATCCAGGATCCAGATACATATAACCATGCCCTTCATATTAATTTTACATTACATTTAAACAGCTTCCACTTAACCACTTTAAAAAAAAACTTTGCAGTATACTTTATTATTTTGCCACATTTTCCTGTAATTTAAATCTGAAAATTGTGGTTTCTCTAATATTGACACTTCCCAAGCATAACCCTGCTACACATCTGTCCCTAATGGGCCGCCCTCAGCAGATACTATATAAAATAATGTTAACAAAATGAGCGTGGCATGCCATGTCTATTCCAGCATCAAGTCTAGATTGTCTCTGTCAAATAAGGCAAAGGATGGGGTGCCCCCAATGAAAAACAATTGCAGCAAACAAGGTGATGATGTAGTAAGATAGTTTTTACAAGCGGTTGGCATGCTAACATTGCAATACAATAAAAATAAAAAATGTAATTACAAGGTATTTACCCCACTGACTACAGCTGCCGTCATCAGGCTTATGGTACTATGTGCCCAGTATTATACATATTTTGTACTGGGCTGTCCAGATCAATATTGGACATCTGACAACTCCGCCCACAAGGAGACTTACAGCAGGAGAGTATTTTAGACCATTTCAAATACCAGCATTGCAGTTTGTTCTGCAGCAGGGACACCCAGAGTGTATGGAGACGAGTCAACACCCTCAGGGGCCACAAAACTGAAGGGGAACAGAAAACATAATTTATGTAAGAACTTACCTGATAAATTCATTTCTTTCATATTAGCAAGAGTCCATGAGCTAGTGACGTATGGGATATACATTCCTACCAGGAGGGGCAAAGTTTCCCAAACCTCAAAATGCCTACAAATACACCCCTCACCACACCCACAAATCAGTTTAACGAATAGCCAAGAAGTGGGGTGATAAGAAAAAAGTGCGAAAGCATATAAAATAAGGAATTGGAATAATTGTGCTTTATACAAAAAAAATCATAACCACCTCAAAAAAAGGGTGGGCCTCATGGACTCTTGCTAATATGAAAGAACTGAATTTATCAGGTAAGTTCTTACATAAATTATGTTTTCTTTCATGTAATTAGCAAGAGTCCATGAGCTAGTGACGTATGGGATAATGAATACCCAAGATGTGGATCTTCCACGCAAGAGTCACTAGAGAGGAAGGGATAAAATAAAGACAGCCAATTCCGCTGAAAAATAATCCACACCCCAAAATAAAGTTTAAATCTTATAATGAAAAAAACTGAAATTATAAGCAGAAGAATCAAACTGAAACAGCTGCCTGAAGTACTTTTCTACCAAAAACTGCTTCAGAAGAAGAAAACACATCAAAATGGTAGAATTTAGTAAAAGTATGCAAAGAAGACCAAGTTGCTGCTTTGCAAATCTGATCAACCGAAGCTTCATTCCTAAATGCCCAGGAAGTAGAGACTGACCTAGTCGAATGAGCTGTAATCCTTTGAGGCGGAGATCTACCCAACTCGACATAAGCATGATGAATCAAGGATTTTAACTAAGATGCCAAAGAAATGGCAGAAGCCTTTTGACCTTTCCTAGAACCAGAAAAGATAACAAATAGACTAGAAGTCTTTCGGAAATCTTTAGTAGCTTCAACATAATATTTCAAAGCTCTAACTACATCCAAAGAATGCAACGATCTTTCCTTAGCGTTCTTAGGATTAGGACACAACGAAGGAACCACAATTTCTCTACTAATGTTGTTAGAATTCACAACCTTAGGTAAAAATTTAAATGAAGTTCGCAAAACCGCCTTATCCTGATGAAAAATCAGAAAAGGAGACTCACAAGAAAGAGCAGATAATTCAGAAACTCTTCTAGCAGAAGAGATGGCCAAAAGAAACAAAAAACTTTCCAAGAAAGTAATTTAATATCCAGCGAATGCATAGGTTCAAACGGAGGAGCTTGAAGAGCCCCCAGAACCAAATTCAAACTCCAAGGAGGAGAAATTGACTTAATGACAGGTTTTATACGAACCAAAGCCTGTACAAAACAATGAATATCAGGAAGATTAGCAATCTTTCTGTGAAAAAGAACAGAAAGAGCAGAGATTTGTCCTTTCAAGGAACTTGCAGACAAACCTTTATCCAAACCATCCTGAAGAAACTGTAAAATTCTAGGAATTCTAAAAGAATGCCAAGAAAAATGATGAGAAGAACACCAAGAAATGTAAGTCTTCCAGACTTGATAATATATCTTCCTAGACACAGATTTACGAGCCTGTAACATAGTATTAATGACGGAGTCAGAGAAACCTCTATGACTGAGAATCAAGCGTTCAATCTCCATACCTTCAAATTTAAGGATTTGAGATCCTGATGGAAAAAAGGACCTTGCGATAGAAGGTCTGGCCTTAACGGAAGAGTCCACGGTTGGCAAGTAGCCATCCGAACAAGATCCGCATACCAAAACCTGTGAGGCCATGCTGGAGCCACCAGCAGAACAAATGAGCGCTCCTTTAGAATCTTGGAAATCACTCTTGGAAGAAGAACTAGAGGCGGAAAGATATAAGCAGGATGATACTTCCAAGGAAGTGACAATGCATCCACTGCTTCCGCCTGAGGATCCCTGGATCTGGACAGATACCTGGGAAGCTTCTTGTTTAGATGAGAAGCCATCAGATCTATTTCTGGAAGTCCCCACATTTGAACAATCTGAAGAAATACCTCTGGGTGAAGAGACCATTCGCCCGGATGTAATGTTTGGCGACTGAGGTAATCCGCTTCCCAATTGTCTATACCTGGGATATGAACCGCAGAAATTAGACAGGAGCTGGATTCCGCCCATACAAGTATTCAAGATACTTCTTTCATAGCCAGAGGACTGTGAGTCCCTCCTTGATGATTGACATATGCCACGGTTGTGACATTGTCTGTCTGAAAACAAATGAACGACTCTCTCTTTAGAAGAGGCCACGACTGAAGAGCTCTGAAAATCGCACGGAGTTCCAAAATGTTGATTGGTAATCTCGCCTCCTGAGATTCCCAAACCCCTTGTGCTGTCAGAGACCCCCATACAGCTCCCCAACCTGTCAGACTTGCATCTGTTGAGATCACAGTCCAGGTCGGAAGAACAAAAGAAGCCCCCTGAACTAAACGATGATGGTCGGTCCACCACGTTAGAGAGTGTCGTACAAATCGGTTTTAAAGATATTAATTGTGATATCTTTGTATAATCCTTGCACCACTGGTTCAGCATACAGAGCTGAAAAGGTCGCATGTGAAAACGAGCAAAGGGGATCGCGTCCGATGCAGCAGTCATAAGACCTAGAATTTCCAACCCCAGGACACTCATCTACATATAGTAGATAGCCAAACCAGTACTGAAACGAGAATCAGTAGAGGTAATGGTATATAAGAGTATATCGTCGATCTGAAAAGGGAGGTAAGAGATGAATCTCTACGACCGATAACAGAGAACCTATGAAATAGACCCCGTAGAAGGAGATCATTGAATTCAAATAGGCAATACTCTCTTCACATCCCTCTGACATTCACTGCACACTGAGAGGAAAACCGGGCTCCAGCCTGCTGCGAAGCGCATATCAACGAAGAATCTAGCACAAACTTACTTCACCACCTCCATGGGAGGCAATGTTTGTAAAACTGATTTGTGGGTGTGGTGAGGGGTGTATTTGTAGGCATTTTGAGGTTTGGGAAACTTTGCCCCTCCTGGTAGGAATGTATATCCCATACGTCACTAGCTCATGGACTCTTGCTAATTACATGAAAGAAAAGAGGTTTTGTCCCCTGGTGTTTCTGGTCAAAACTGGACAACTGATGGGTGTTATTTTATAATGACAGACAATCTGATTTAAAGGTCAATAGAAACAATAGTCTTTGCATATGAAAACATAATTTATGCTTACCTGATAAATTCCTTTCTCCTGTAGTGTAGTCAGTCCACGGGTCATCATTACTTCTGGGATATTAACTCCTCCCCAACAGGAAGTGCAAGAGGATCACCCAAGCAGAGCTGCTATATAGCTCCTCCCCTCTACGTCACACCCAGTCATTCGACCGAGAACCAAACGAGAAAGGAGAAACTATAGGGTGCAGTGGTGACTGGAGTATAATTTAAAAATTTAGACCTGCCATAAAAAACAGGGCGGGCCGTGGACTGACTACACTACAGGAGAAAGGAATTTATCAGGTAAGCATAAATTATGTTTTCTCCTGTTAAGTGTAGTCAGTCCACGGGTCATCATTACTTCTGGGATACCAATACCAAAGCTAAAGTACACGGATGACGGGAGGGACAGGCAGGATCTTTATACGGAAGGAACCACTGCCTGAAGAACCTTTCTCCCAAAAACAGCCTCCGAAGAAGCAAAAGTGTCAAATTTGTAAAATTTGGAAAAAGTATGAAGAGAAGACCAAGTTGCAGCCTTGCAAATCTGTTCAACAGAGGCCTCATTCTTAAAGGCCCAAGTGGAAGCCACAGCTCTAGTAGAATGAGCTGTAATTCTTTCAGGAGGCTGCTGTCCAGCAGTCTCATAGGCTAAACGTATTATGCTACGAAGCCAAAAAGAGAGAGAGGTAGCAGAAGCTTTTTGACCTCTCCTCTGTCCAGAATAAACGACAAACAGGGAAGAAGTTTGGCGAAAATCTTTAGTTGCCTGTAAATAAAATTTCAGGGCACGAACTACATCCAGATTGTGTAGAAGTCGTTCCTTCTTTGAAGAAGGGTTAGGACACAATGATGGAACAACAATCTCTTGATTGATATTCCTATTAGTGACTACCTTAGGTAAGAACCCAGGTTTAGTACGCAGAACTACCTTGTCTGAATGAAAAATCAGATAAGGGGAATCACAATGTAAGGCCGATAACTCAGAGACTCTTCGAGCCGAGGAAATAGCCATTAAAAACAGAACTTTCCAAGATAACAATTTAATATCAATGGAATGAAGGGGTTCAAACGGAACACCCTGTAAAACGTTAAGAACTAAATTTAAACTCCATGGTGGAGCAACAGTTTTAAACACAGGCTTAATCCTGGCCAAAGCCTGACAAAAGGCCTGAACGTCTGGAACTTCTGACAGACGTTTGTGTAAAAGAATGGACAGAGCTGAGATCTGTCCCTTTAAGGAACTAGCAGATAAACCCTTTTCTAAACCTTCTTGTAGAAAAGACAATATCCTAGGAATCCTAACCTTACTCCATGAGTAACTCTTGGATTCGCACCAATGTAAGTATTTGCGCCATATTTTATGGTAAATCTTTCTGGTAACAGGTTTCCTAGCCTGTATTAAGGTATCAATTACTGATCAGAAAATCCACGCTTTGAAAAAATCAAGCGTTCAATTTCCAAGCAGTCAGCTTCAGAGAAATTAGATTTTGATATTTGAAAGGACCCTGAATTAGAAGGTCCTGTCTCAGAGGAAGAGACCAAGGTGGACAGGATGACATGTCCACTAGATCTGCATACCAGGTCCTGCGTGGCCACGCAGGCGCTATTAGAATCACTGATGCTCTCTCCTGTTTGATCCTGGCAATCAATCGAGGAAGCATCGGGAAGGGTGGAAACACATAAGCCATCCCGAAGGTCCAAGGTGCTGTCAAAGCATCTACCAGGACCGCTCCCGGGTCCCTGGACCTGGACCCGTAACAAGGAAGCTTGGCGTTCTGTCGAGACGCCATGAGATCTATCTCTGGTTTGCCCCAACGTTGAAGTATTTGGGCAAAGACCTCCGGATGAAGTTCCTACTCCCCCGGATGAAAAGTCTGACGACTTAGGAAATCCGCCTCCCAGTTCTCCACTCCTGGAATGTGGATCGCTGACAGGTGGCAAGAGTGAGACTCTGCCCAGCGAATTATCTTTGATACTTCCATCATCGCTAGGGAGCTTCTTGTCCCTCCTTGATGGTTGATGTAAGCTACAGTCGTGATGTTGTCCGACTGAAACCTGATGAACCCCCGAGTTGTTAACTGAGGCCAAGCCAGAAGGGCATTGAGAACTGCTCTCAATTCCAGAATGTTTATTGGAAGGAGACTCTCCTCCTGAGTCCATGATCCCTGAGCCTTCAGAGAATTCCAGACAGCGCCCCAACCTAGTAGGCTGGCGTCTGTTGTTACAATTGTCCAATCTGGCCTGCTGAATGGCATCCCCCTGGACAGATGTGGCCGAGAAAGCCACCATAGAAGAGAATTTCTGGTCTCTTGATCCAGATTCAGAGTAGGGGACAAATCTGAGTAATCCCCATTCCACTGACTTAGCATGCACAATTGCAGCGGTCTGAGATGTAGGCGTGCAAAGGGTACTATGTCCATTGCCGCTACCATTAAGCCGATTACCTCCATGCATTGAGCCACTGACAGGTGTTGAATGGAATGAAGGACACGGCAAGCATTTTGAAGCTTTGTTAACCTGTCTTCTGTCAGGTAGATCTTCATTTCTACCGAATCTATAAGAGTCCCCAAGAAGGGAACTCTTGTGAGTGGAAAGAGAGAACTCTTCTTTTCGTTCACCTTCCACCCATGCGACCTTAGAAATGCCAGTACTAACTCTGTATGAGACTTGGCAGTTTGAAAGCTTGACGCTTGTATCAGAATGTCGTCTAGGTACGGAGCCACCGAAATTCCTTGCGGTCTTAGTACCGCCAGAAGAGCGCCCAGAACCTTTGTGAAGATTCTTGGAGCCGTAGCCAATCCGAATGGAAGAGCTACAAACTGGTAATGCCTGTCTAGGAAGGCAAACCTTAGATACCAGTAATGATCTTTGTGAATCGGTATGTGAAGGTAAGCGTCCTTTAAATCCACTGTGGTCATGTACTGACCCTTTTGGATCATGGGTAAGATTGTCCGAATAGTTTCCATTTTGAACGATGGAACTCTTAGGAATTTGTTTAGGATCTTTAAATCCAAGATTGGTCTGAAGGTTCCTTCTTTCTTGGGAACCCCAAACAGATTTGAGTAAAACCCCTGTCCGTGCTCCAACCGCGGAACCGGGTGGATCACTCCCATTAGTAAGAGATCTTGTACACAGCGTAGAAACGCCTCTTTCTTTATTTGGTTTGTTGACAACCTTGAAAGATGAAATCTCCCTTTTGGGGGAGAGAATTTGAAGTCCAGAAGATATCCCTGAGATATGATCTCTAAAGCCCAGGGATCCTGGACATCTCTTGCCCAAGCCTGGGCGAAGAGAGAGAGTCTGCCCCCCACTAGATCCGTTCCCGGATCGGGGGCCCTCAATTCATGCTGTCTTAGGGGCAGCAGCAGGTTTCCTGGCCTGCTTGCCCTTGTTCCAGGACTGGTTAGGTTTCCAGCCTTGTCTGTAGCGAGCAACAGCTCCTTCCTGTTTTGGTGCAGAGGAAGTTGATGCTGCTCCTGCCTTGAAGTTACGAAAGGCACGAAAATTAGACTGTCTAGCCCTAGGTTTGGCTCTGTCTTGAGGCAGGGCATGGCCTTTACCTCCTGTAATGTCAGCGATAATTTCTTTCAAACCGGGCCCGAATAAGGTCTGCCCTTTGAAAGGTATGTTAAGTAATTTAGATTTAGAAGTAACATCAGCTGACCAGGATTTTAGCCACAGTGCTCTACATGCCTGAATGGCGAATCCGGAATTCTTAGCCGTAAGTTTAGTTAAATGTACTACGGCATCTGAAATAAATGAATTAGCTAGCTTAAGGGTTTTAAGCTTATTTGAAATCTCGTCTATAGTTATTGAGTCAAGAGTCTCTTCCAGAGACTCAGACCAAAATGCGGCCGCAGCCGTGACAGACGCAATACATGCAAGGGGTTGCAATATAAAACCTTGTTGAACAAACATTTTCTTAAGGTAACCCTCTAATTTTTTATCCATTGGATCTGAAAAGGCACAGCTATCCTCCACCGGGATAGTGGTACGCTTAGCCAGAGTAGAAACCGCTCCCTCCACCTTAGGGACCATCTGCCATAAGTCCCGTGTGGTGGCGTCTATTGGAAACATTTTTCTAAATACAGGAGGTGGGGAAAAGGGTACACCGGGCCTATCCCACTCCTTAGTAATTATCTCTGTAAGCCTCTTAGGTATAGGAAATACGTCAGTACTCGCCGGTACCGCATAGTATCTATCCAGCCTACATAATTTCTCTGGAATTGCAACGGTGTTACAATCATTCAGAGCCGCTAATACCTCCCCTAGCAGTACACGGAGGTTTTCTAGCTTAAACTTAAAATTTGAAATGTCTGAATCCACTCTATTTGGATCAGATCCGTCACCTGCAGATTGAAGCTCTCCGTCCTCATGTTCTGCAAATTGTGACGCAGTATCTGACATGGCCCTATTATTATCAGCGCACTCTGTTCTCACCCCAGAGTGATCTCGCTTACCTCTAAGTTCTGGTAATTTAGACAAAACTTCAGTCATGACATTAGCCATGTCCTGTAATGTGATTTGTAATGGCCGCCCTGAAGTACTCGGCGTTACAATATCACGCACCTCCCGAGCGGGAGATGCAGGTACTGACACGTGAGGCAAGTTAGTCGGCATAACTTCCCCCTCGTTGTCTGGTGAATTATGTTCAACTTGTACAGATTGACTTTTATTTAAAGTAGCATCAATGCAATTAGTACATAAATTTCTATTGGGCTCCACCTTGGCTTTTGCACATATAGCACAGAGATATTCCTCTGAGTCAGACATGTTTAACACACTAGCAATTAAACTAGCAAGCTTGGAAATACTTTTCAACTCAATTTACAAGTAATATGAAAAACGTACTGTGCCTTTAAGAAGCACAGAAAAAAACTATGACAGTTGAATAACAATGAACCGGAGAAACTATAAAAATGAAATTTTTCCCGGTAAAAGCACAAATTAGCAAAGGATTGCCCCCATTAGCAATGGATAACTAACCCTTAAATAGCGGAAGAAAATGTACAAAATATAAACGTTTTTTATCACAGTCAAAGCACAATCTCACAGGTCTGCTGTGAGTGATTACCTCCCTCAAAATAATTTTTGAAGACCCTTGAGCTCTGTAGAGACGATCCGGATCATGCAGGGAAAGAAACAGACTTGTGACTGAATTTCTGATGCGTAGCAAAAGCGCCAAAATAGGCCCCTCCCCCTCACACACAACAGTGAGGGAAGTTCAGTGAACTGTCTTAAATTAAAATAAACGACAGCCAAGTGGAAAAAACAGTGCCCAAAACAATTTTTCACCCAGTACCTCAGATAAATAAACGATTTAACATGCCAGCAAAACGTTTAAAATCAAATAAAATGAAGTGTCATTAAAAAGCCTGCTGCTAGTCGTTCCCACTGCAAGTTAGGCTAAAAGTTACATGCATACAGTATTATCCCAGTGAAGTGCCATTCCCCAGAATACTGAAGTGTAAACATATATACATAACAGCCTGATACCAGTTGCTACTGCTGCATTTAAGGCTGAACTTACATTATATCGGTATTGGCAGTATTTTCTCAGTCAATTCCATTCCTCAGAAAATAATATACTGCAACATACCTCTTTGCAGGTGAACCTGCCCGCTGTCCCCTGATCTGAAGTTTACCTCACTCCTCAGAATGGCCGAGAACAGCAAAATGAATCTTAGCTACGCCGGCTAAAATCATCCAAAAACTCAGGTAGATTCTTCTTCAAATTCTACCTGAGAAGGAACAACACACTCCGGTGCTGTTTTAAAATAACAAACTTTTGATTGAAGATATAAAAACTAAGTATAATCACCACAGTCCTCTCACACATCCTATCTATTAGTTGGGTGCAAGAGAATGACTGGGTGTGACGTAGAGGGGAGGAGCTATATAGCAGCTCTGCTTGGGTGATCCTCTTGCACTTCCTGTTGGGGAGGAGTTAATATCCCAGAAGTAATGATGACCCGTGGACTGACTACACTTAACAGGAGAAAAGTTACTGTCAAACTATGTCAAAAGCCTTCTTGTCTTAATCTGTAGAGGCTGATATTCAGAACATGACATTTACATATGTAGCTATGCACTCATTCAAAGAGACAGTGGGCCTTATTTAAGAAGGTGCAGACTAAGAGTTCCCAGAGAGGAAACCTGTCTGCCAATGCTTGTGGGTAACTATTCAGCTTCTGCTGGTGGAAATTTATATTGTACAAGAAATCTCTTGTGCTATCCAGCCCCCTGCTTTCGAGCAACCAATCATGTGAGAGCACAGGATGTCAATCAGCCCAGTTGGAATAGGTGGGGGTGATTTAAGGCCTGTGTGAACAAGCAGCTCAAAGCTGTACAAACTGAGCCAATTGCACTCAGAAATGTTAAGTGTATGATGGAAAGTAAAATCTGTTTAAATTTAAACTCAGCATTTCAACTATGTATAAAATGTTACTAAGCCTATCCACCCTGCCGTCACTATGGGGAGAGTGTGGTCATGAAGGGGTTAATAGCACTCAGCCACTGGTTCCCTTACACCATTACCTCTACAAAAGGACCTAAAGGGACACCAAATTAACCCCTAAATCCCGCCAACACCACCCCAGATTAACAATGCTGCCACCACCAAGAGTTTTGAATAAGGGTGTCTTGGAAACCCAAATAACTCAAACGACTAACAATTAGGTAACGTGCCTTTTAACCTTGTCTCAACAGAGTCTGAATTCAGATATTAGAGCCCAAAGACAGAATTAGATTATTATATGTTTAATAACAAAAGACAGATACAGGTTACACAGTGCCAAATTACAAAAACAGAAGACATAGAAAAAAAAAAAAAAAAAAAATGCAAAAGCACAGTTCTTTAAAATAAAATGGGACATAAAATAAACACAATACCTACACTTATTACCAAGGTTTCAATAGGTTTGTGTGAGAACCCTTTTAAGATGCTTCCTCATTCTGTCCCAGACAAGTTCTGAATATTTTTTTTTTTTACATTCAATTATATCAGTGTCTCCCTTTATCTTGTCAAGACCCCCGCCCTTGTGTTAATTTACAATTATCCAAAACATTCCTTGCAAGGCAAACCATGGTACAAGAGATAGCAGGCACCAGGAAGGGGGGGGGGGTCTTTAGACCACTGCATTCCTTAGCAAAAACAGATCTTACAAAAATGACAGTTCAGGTTAACCCTGCAATGCTGAGACACCATACCACCTCTGCTGGGTAGTTATTCCACGTATTAACTACTCCTCATTACAGCTAATTTATCAGTGAGGTTTTGTTTACCCCCCTCCTACCTCACATTCTCTGTACTTGTTTCCTTTTTTAAGGTGGATTATCAGTTTTGCATCGACAATCATGATCGGAAAAGTTTTCTTTGCATTAGCAGTGAGCATACAAGGTCATTTTGGCATTAATATTATAGTGTGTGTGTGTGTATATATATATATATATATATATATATATATATATATATATATATATATATATATATATATATATATATACGCACTAAACCACCTTAAGGAAATAGAAGGGCTTCATGCTATATCTGCATATTAGTTTGTGATTGGTTAGAAATGGTTCCTTTGTTCCAGGGGACAGGGAAATTAGTGAAAAGAAAAAACGTAAAATAATATGCTCATTTGACAAAATAAATGATATTTCTCAGACATGAAGGTGCGTTATTATGCAGCTTTCAGTTTGTGTTTAATGTCCCTTTAAAGTAATAATATCTAGTTATCTATTGCTCACTGGTTAATGAGAATAACTCCCACAGAGAAAAGTTGGTCTCTATAGCACAGGAACATGCATAACCCCCCCCAAAACCCCCCACTATATAATAATTTTAGATGGGACAAAGAAAATGGTATCACGTCCCTTTAAACACTGCAAATTAAATAGAATATATTTTAGATATCCAAGGGACTGATTAACTTAATACAATGTGTTTCTTCAATATCCCTATGAGGACTAAACAAGAGACACACATTAATATATCCGCTCTGATCATCTATACATTAAAGGGACATTAAGCTGCTGGGCACCCCTATAGGAGCGGCCTTCAGCTCTCTTCCCTTCTATTTTAACCCCTTACAGCTGCTGGTTGGTCAAGCTTCGCACCTTCATACTGTCGTCCGCCATCTTGGAGTTCTGTGACAGAAGCAGAGCGCATTCACAGATCAGTGAGGTTGACGCTTTTGACAGGAGGAAAACCAGTCACATGATGAATATTCACCCTACTTCTGTAGTAGTGCCCAGCAGTTTAACGCCCTTTTACATAATGCTCTGGTGGCCTTGAGGCTGCCACCAGTTACACGAGTACTTCCCAAGGAAAAAGCACATGGGCACACCGCTATTGACAGTGATAGTGCACTACAGCCTCTGATTGGCTGCAACAACTGCATCCAAAAAATGTGCATCTGGGAGGTCGTCTGGAGAGTAAATATAATTAAAATATGCACAAAACATACATTCTGTCTGTAATGCGGAGCACTTATGTCCCTTCATGTGGTCTCATCTTATGAGAGAAATATATTTATTTCATTATATTACACAAGCACAGGCAAACAAATGATTCTCACCTCTCTGCTAATAAATTTAATCTCAGTAGACTCATGCGCCTCCACACCCCCCTGTAGATACCTCTGCTGTACCTCTTCGGAGCTCAGACTGCACCTGAAACACATAATATTACACCATATGTCAACTAAAATTAGTTTTTTTATATCTTAAAAAAATTATTTTTATTACAAATTCATTCTCATGTTAGACATGTTTAGAAAGGAGCGAGGCCGAGAGACAGAAAAGCAAGAAGAGATAGGCAAACGAGACAGGAACGAAAGAAAGCGAGAGCGAGAAAGAAAGCGAGAGAAAGCGAAAGAGACACTACACTCACTCATAACTACTGTTATCTAATTTTTTATGTGTATCTATATGTATACATGTACAGTTTATATCAGCAATTGAGTTCTGAATTGCAAAAGGCCTACAGGCACATTAATGGTTTTAAAGGCATATAAAATTGTTACTTTATTAAAGGTTTCGTAAATGGTTGATATTTAATTTTGAAATTAAGCATTTTTGCTATATATTTGTATTAGTAAAACAGTTTGTGACACACACGTATGCTGCGTATATCTCCACTGATAACCAGGGCTTGCTGCAAATTAAATTATGATGCTATAAACAATCACTTTGTAGTCTGTAGTTGGTTCAGGCAATTTGCAGCATAATTAGGTTACAAAATATGCGTATCTGCCTCTCTAGAAAGAGTTGGACACAAAAGCAAAACAATGACCTTTATTAGACTGAAATAAAAGAGGAAAGCTTTTTTTGTATAATTGTGTGCTATGAAATATTCGGCATTGCGATGAATTTGTAGACTAAAAATGTTTTTATAGTTATATATAAAGTTTTTTTTACTACACATAAAAATATATATAGAAGACAATATATATATATATATATAGAAGACAATATATATATATAGAAGACAATATATATATATATATATATATATATATATATATATATATATATATATATATATATATATATATATATATGTGTGTTTACTGTCCCTTTAACAATTGTACTTTCCAATTTTAAAAGGGACAAGAAACTTTTTTTTTTTAATTTTATTTTTATTGAGGATTTTCCAACAGTACAACAAATGACAACAATCGTAAGTGTTACAGTTTTGGTCACATAGAACACAATAAATGCATTAACAGGGTATATTAAAGTTAGTAACTGGGTAAGTGATCTGAGCTTCTGAATCCTCCATTTTATAATAATCATAGCTTATTAAGGTGACTACTGAGCTGACCGCGTATGGGTCATAAAATTTAGGATTAGTGCGTATATGGTAGTCCCAGGGAAGACCACTCTTGGGCCTTATGATAAGTTGAAAATTCAAAATATATATGGGGGGGGGGGGAATAGGGTAGTCAGCGGGCAAGAGCCGCTCTAAGATAAAAAGAGGGGGGGGGGAAGGGGGGCGTGCCGGGATAAGAATAAATAGTCTAAACTTAAGTGAAGATATAATGTATAGTAGCAAAATGGCTTCTTAAGTCTGAATTTTATAACTTTTCCTGTAATTCACTCCTCCTAAGACATCTAAGGCCACTCCAGGACCTTACCCAACTAAGTTACAGAATAGAGGAGTATTAGCATAAGAAGTGGTTGGTTTTGAATCAAGGAAAGAGCGGTGGGATATTAGTTACTAGACTGGCTAATTAAAATATATACTAGGTAATATACTGTACTTGGAAATTATGTAATGATGAACATTCAATAAATTAACATATGAGCAAAGATACAAGAAGGTCATGTCTAGACCATAATAAACCACTGAGAAAATGGTTGGTTATAGTTAAACATAGAAACCATTTATCTTATAAATAGGGATATATTGACATTTGTTCTTTATGGCCTTGCTATGATGGTCTCCCAAAGGGAGATAGCGTACTTTTATGAAGCAATAGGTACTATCTGAAATAATTTCTATCTAACATCTTTAGAGCCAGCTAACAAGGCTCAATAAGGGATTGCTATTCAGCAAAATAGAATATATATATATATATATATATATATATATATACATATATATATATATATACATACATATATACACATACACACACACACATATATAGTGAGCTTCAAAAGCAGCTGTCTTGTGAAGGAGTTTATTTTAACATTTGTGAATAAGAGATGTAGTTTTTCCTACAGTGGGCTATTTTTCAAGAGTGATGGTGGCACTCAAAATAAAGAGCTAAATATCTAGAGGAGGCAGTATGAAACACGGCGATTCTGGCATAACGTAATATACTTGTGCAATAAAAGCTAAACATCTAGATAGGGTAATATAAAGCATAGACATACTAGCACAGTGAGATATATATGCGTCATAAGAGCTAAATATCTAGATGGGACAGTTTGAAACCCGGACATACTAGCACAGTGAGATATACAGAAGTCAGGAGAGCTAAATATCTAAAGAATATGTATATAGTAGTAATGTGCGCCACCCCGGCCGCAGGCGAAGCCACCAAGCTACACAGCGATGAGTGTCATCACTGCCCATCAGCTCACGCATGGCATATAGTTATATGTTATGATTAGAGCTATTTGTATACACACACATGTAAACAGTACAAAGGTAGGAATTTGTGCTTCCTTCAAAAAAAACCCATTAACCAGCATCTTGTTATGTTTAGGAACCGATCAACATCCTCACTGCTTAGAAGCCATAACCAGGATGTAACCAATGTATAAGCATTAATTGGAGTTTCAATAAGACTGTAAATAATGATGATTGGGTTGGGGGTTTCTCGCTAAGCTTGCATATGATAAAGTTCGACTTAACTACTTTATATGTCATTTTATAAACCATTGTTATGGGATAAGCAAGCTGTTTATCACCGATATTGCATTTTTATATATACATATAAAATACTGGGACCTCAACTATATCAGCATAAAAACACTGGTTGTTACCCGCAGCTAGTTTGCAATTTACTTAGATACCAAGATATTGCCCGTACCATTGCTCCAAATTAATATCTTAGATAAACTTGTGAGAAGGATATAAAGTATGCAACATCAGGGAACAGCATTTAGTGAAATTAGTGTCTCAGAAAACCACATGCACAACAAAATAACATAAAAAGAAGAGTGACGACAACCTGGTAGAAGTACTAGAGGTTAAACATAAATTGAGGATTTGCTAAAGAAAGTTACTGAAGTTGTAGCCGGTTTCCTAATTACAGGACAGCAATAAGTACAACAAGGGAATCTATTGGGAAACTGTCATTGTTCACAAATATCATATTGCGTGTAGATTCACTATAACCAGTGTCCCTTGCTGATTATTAGATGAAAGGAGGCCTTGTCCCCTAGCTGTAAAGAGCACACTGACGGCATATATCTAAAATGCTGCTGTTAGCTACTCACAACAGCCACCATGGTGACGTCCATGGTGGCTACCCGACTCCCTTTTTAGAGAATATGGTAGGCAGATACAATCTGGGGTCTATTTTTGAGAAAGCAGCTGGAGGTGTAGCGGAGTGGCCCCATAACCTTGCAATAGTGGTGGTATCGTCGAGAAGGATGTATATCCTGGGCTTCAAGACTTGGATTGATTCTTGAGATTTTGCTTGTTGCCTTGTCCGGTAAGTTGCCTTAAGCTGTAGCGTTAGTGGATTGGAAGCCTAATGGAGGCCAGACTCACATGTAGTTGCACCAGCTTGATCCTTGCTGAAACTATTCCGCAAGCTAGATTGTAAGCTATGGGTTGCAATGGTGTCTTGGAGATCGTCATCTAGGTAGAGATCCGGCATTAGCCATTGTCCATTACCTCCATCGAGATTTTCCCCAAGAACCTGTGGACCTCCTTTTGTTACCCAGCGGTTGCCAGAGGAATTCAAGGTCTGCCGAGGTGTACAAATTGTGGCGCTGTTTCGAGAGGTTGAGCGGAACGGCTTATTCTCTATGTGTGGGCGCCATACGTCCGCCTCCTCTGACTCCTCCATTGTTGTTGCCTTTGTACCCCCATGCGCTGCGTTAGCCTGAAGTAGATGGGAGAGATCTTTAAATTGACTTAGCATCTTCCTCTCCAAAGCAGCAAACAGGGCTCGTATTTCTTTATAGAAATCCTCCATTATTTGGCAATCTAGGGTATCCAAAGTTGTTATGTTATTCCCTGTGCAAACCAAGTTGCCCGAGTGGGAGAGCGGAGAAATCAACTTTTAGCTCAGTTTAGGTCTCTCACAAATATAATAATGAAATCATTCGGCACAGATAAACTTCCTCTTCATGTTAATGCCATAATCTGCATTGTATGGTTTTAGATAGCTCATGTTTTTTAATAGAGTGAGACTCTTTAGTGGAGAGCTCTAAAAAGTGTGGCCATCTTAGTTGCTGGTCCGGACACGTCCCCTCAAGAAACTTTTTTACTTTCATAATTCAAATAGAGAATACAATGTTAATCAACTTATTATTGCTATAAGCAAATTTGCTCCATTCTCTTGGCATCCTTTGTTGAAAGATCAACAATGCACTACTGGGAGCTAGTTGAACACATCGGGTGAGCCAAAATTAATTTGGACTTTACTGTCCCTTTAATGGCTTGCAAACATGGTGACACATTACTTACCTGACATAAAACTCGGCACTAGGGCGTCCTGCACTGGTATGATTACGAGCAATACCCAAAAGCAGAGGGTCACTGAGCGTCCAGAGCGGCAGGTTAACCTGTTCAGTAATTAGATATTATGCATCAAATTAGTATTCATGTCACAAGGTGGCTTATATTATATTGCTACAAGAGTCTATCCTGAGAATTCCCCATAGAAACAATGAAAGATAGAACATAGATTTGATAGAAGTATACACTAGGGACAGTCAACACCAGAATTTATGTTGTTTTAAAAATATAGATAATCCCTTTATTACCCATTCCCCAGTTTTGCACAACCAACACAGTTATATTAATATACTTTTTACCTCTGTGATTACCTTGTATCTAGGAACCTTCTTCCAGCCCCCTGATCACATGACATTGTATTATCTATTGACTTTCATTTTAGCCAATTAGTGCAGTGTCTGCCACAACGCACGGGCGTAATCACAACGGTATCTATATGGTTTACATGAACTAGCTCTCCCAGTTGTGAAAAGCAAATAAAAAAGCATGTGATAAGAGGCGGCCTTCAAGGGCTTATATGAATTATATGAGCCTTCCTAAGTTTAGCTTTCTACTAAGAATACCAAGAGAACAAAGCAAAATTGGTGAAAAAAAGTAAATTGGAAAGTTGTTTAAAATTACATGCCCTATTTGAAACATGAGTTTTTTTTGGACTTGACTGTCCCTTTAATTGATTAATCGATAACCTTATAGGATAACCTTATAGATACCCCAGGTATTCTTGTATTAACTTACAGTATGGTCTTGATTTATCAAGTGAGGGTGGAGAGGGGCGCCCCTGTTCGCCCCAGCTTGCCTCTGGCGGGCAGTAACCTGCTGCCGGAATTTACCGTTGGACGCAAGCGCGGGCTGGAGCTGTTAATCTCCCCGGTCGGATGAGACCGGGGAGATTGAAATTCTCCACCTAATAGGTGGAAAAGAGGGTAGAAAGCAACGGTAGGGGAGGAGAAGACTTGACAAATCGAGCCCTATGTCTGAAATGATAATTAAAGGGACACTCAAGTTAAAATTAAACTTTCATTATTCAGATAGAACATGCAATTTTAAACAACTCTCCAATTTACTTCCATTAAAAAAAAAGTGCACAGTCTTTTTATATTTAAACTTTGAGTCACCAGCTCATACTAAGCATGTGCAAGAATTCACAGAATAAGCGTGTATGCATTTGTGATTGGCTGATGGCTGTCACATGGTACTAAGTGCTATTGCATTGTCTTGTTATCTTGCATTTGTTAATTATGCAAATCTACTGTGTTGACTGGTCCTTTAAGAATTGAATGTCGTGGTCTACATGCACCGAGGTCACATTCAGATTATCTACTTTATAGTCATATAGTTTTACTACAGATTTCCTTGATACCACCTAAATGCGAATTATTCTGGATATTGTTTCCCTATAAGCTTTACACTTGTACTGATATTCAGTTTTAAACTATGCAGAGTTACAATTTCTGATGTTTCTCCCTAGCTATGATAGGCAGGAACGACATGGGTATTTGGCATTCTTTAGGATACAAATGTGGAAGGCGGTAGCCACTTGCGGCTCATTTTCAGAGCCGCATTTATCTTGTGATTGTGCAACAAGATCTGTAAGATCCGTGTAAATCCAGATCTTAGTGTGTATTGCTTTCACAAGAAGAAATTCCACCTGTACCCAGTCACGTGCACTATTTGTGAGGAGGGTGGTCTCATGGTCTAAACCGGTCTAAGGTCAGAGCTAGCCTTGGCTAGGCTATCAAGCCTTTCATTTTAAGTTTTATTTTTTAGACTTTTTACTTTGAACGGATTCCAGTTTATTCTTATCCTTCTGAAGATATGGCCTCCAGAACTGGATACTGATTTATTAAACAATAAATTAAATACTTATGCTTCATTCGGTAGGAAGGTTGATATGTGTAAACTTAAATGACTTGGGGAACATGCTTATTTTGCATAATAGTATAAAAAAATACCACAAACGTGTAAGAATGGTAAAGCTGTATTACCCAAATCTTTATATATCCAAGCTAGTATGTTTCTGGCTACTTTTTATCACAAGTAAAAAAATTAAGGGATATTCTAGAATTAAAAAAATGTTTATTTTTACTTAGATCCATTAATATTCCTCTCCAATCAATAACTAAACCTTAAGTGTAAACTAAGGCAATCAATTAGTAAATTATTGTTTAAATTGGTTGTGAAAAAACAGCAAAACTGTAGCCGCTGAGCCATATAAAATCATCCCTTTATTTGTGTAACATCCAAAAGTATACTATGGTTAAAGGGACAGAAAACCTCAAATTTGTATTTCATCATGTGGATAGAACATACAATTTAAACAACTTTCCAATTTACTTTTATTATCAAATTTGCTTCATTCTCTTGTTATCCTTTGCAAAAGGAGCAGCATTGCACTACTGGCAGCTAGCTGAACACATGTAGTTAGCCAATCACAAGAGACAAATGTGTGCAGGCACCAATCAGCAGTTAGCTCCCACTAATGTAGGATAAGTGCATATTCTTTTTCAACAAGGGATACCAAGAGAACAAAGCACATTTGAAAATAGAAGTGAATTTAAACTTGTCTTAAAATGACTCACTCTGAATCATGCACGTCTAGTTTTGACGTTCCTATCCCTTTAAATGTGCTAAACAGTTGATACCTGTTTTTTTTGGAAATCAACTAATCTTTTCTCTAAGTCAGATTGGATCCAAACAATTAATGCCACAATAGCTTTAGAAAGATATTATTAGTTTAGCTCCAGGAAATTGGACCAGTTTCTTGAAATTCCATTTCTCTGGGAATCTTATACCCAAGTTATGAACTAGTTACCCTTATGAAGCTTACATTCCTGCTTTTTCAAATAAAGATACCAAGAGACCGAAGAAAAATTGATAATAGGAGTAAATTAGAAAGTTGCCGCTCTATCTGAATCATGAAAGGATTTTTTTTGGTTCAGTGTCCCTTTAACTAAATGTCTGCTATTGCTCATAATATTCCTTCATGTAGTTCATCATGCTCACTAGATTACGCACAAGGACATTGGGATAGGTGGCTTATTTTCCTCAAATACGGAAACATTCAAGTAAGCTGGTGTTATTGTTTAAAGTGTACAATAATAATAATAATGAGAAAACAGCCATTGGAATGTAAATGTGCGTGTTACCTTCTTCAGCTGGTTATCACTATATAGGAAATGTGGAAGACTTTTAAGATGAAGGAGAACATAAAACTTGTAATGGGTTTGTAGTTGTTTTATGAACAGCAGAACAGAAGTATTTTAGTTTTTAAACCATTAAAAAAAAAATAATAATAATGTGTTTAACTCCTGTGGGGATCAGTAATGCAAAACTTAGATGCCATAACAAACTAGGGCATGTAATTTTTGCTTTTGGGTGTCCCTTTAATGAAATAAAAATGTTAAAATGCAATAGTGTTTAATGGCTTGTGGGATATAACCTCTGACTCGTTTTCTTGTTCATAGTCATCTTTAAAAACCCCCAGAGGAAGGTAGAGTATGACCAGCATGTTTATCAGAGTAATAGTCTCATTCTAGGTCTACCTATCTTATTTGCAGATGCGTTTCAGGCTTATGTGGTTTATTTGCGAGCTATTGGTTGCACTTACCTCATCTCTTATCTCTGCCAGTATTGATGAGAACAGTTCTCTGATGACCAATTCTGGTTTAAGGACTTCTAGGGACAGTTCGTCCTCTGGAACATTGGGTGCAACAGCCTGGAAAATATTCAAGGGGCACATAATGAGAACCAGGGTTTCTAATATTTTCCTAATCTCCTTTTTCAGTTCTCACCTTGGGCTCTGGGTGTCCTCCCGGTACATCCAACTGTCCTGGAGCTTCACCGACTATGTGGCTCCTTCTCAGTAGCACAAAGCGTCCATCACTGCATTCCAAAGCAGCTCCAACACCAAGTGGTTGGGCCAGATAAGCCTGAGGGTCTCCATACTCCCTCCCTCCTCTCTCCTGTAAGGCTATAGCCTCCCCCGACCAGTTAGTACCAAGGAAGTCTCTGTAGGAGGTAAGTGCCAGATGAAGTGTGAGCCCTCCACCCTCACTTACATCAGCGTCCTTTTGTATCCACTCTCCCTCCAGTTCTCTTGACTTATCAATAGTTATTTCCTGGACATCATTTTTTTGTTTAACGTTTTCTCCCTTCCCGGTATCATCAGTTTGATATTTGTTCCCCGTTCCAGGCTCTTTTGTGTTTATAGTCTCTGTCTTGTTGTTCTCTTCTACTGAATTCTCTGAATGCACAGAATGGAGTCTAAATTTGGCCCCGTTGAAGACCCAAGGCTGCTTGCGTTGACGCTCTTCCCAGTCAAGAAGGATCTGCTCCTCCAGGGGTGAGGGCAGCCGGCGCCGCTGATAGAGAGGGGATAACTGGACATTCACTCTCCGTTCAGGCAGGCCCTGGGGGGAGGGGCTACGGTAGAGGATGGAAATCTCTGGATCCATGGAAGCTGGACAGAAAATTGAGGGAGCAAGACATCAATAAACATAGCATAGCAGATATAGAACATACTACTTATCCACATGATGTATGCTTTGTGATACCTATTGTAAATCCTCTGAGCATAGTACTGAAAAGATCTATAAAAAATGTATTTATTTCTTTTTTAAATGGGTTCAGGTTTGGCCAAGAACAAAAGTGAAACTTACCTACTTATTAGATACTTACCTACAGATAGTGGAATCAAGTACATTGCTAATTTGTTACGGAATAGTGTAAAATTTGAACTTTCAAAGCCTTTTCCAACTTAAAGGGACATGAAACCCAAAAGTTTTCTTTCATGATTAAGATAGAGCAGCAATTGGTAAACAACTATCTAATATACTTTTATTATCACACTTTCTTTGTTCTCTTGGTGTCTTTTGATGAAAAACAGGGACATAAGCTCAGGAGCGTGCACTATACACAACTATTTCATGCCATTTAGTGCTCCAGATGCCTACCTGGGTATCTCTTCAACACAGAATATCATGGCAACGAAGCAAAATGTGATAATGGTAAATTTGACAAAAGTAAATTGGAAATTCCTAAAATTGCAGGTTCTGCCTGAATCACAAAAGAACATTTTAAAGGTCTCATATCCCTTTAAACAGTGTCAATTTCAACAGTTTTAACCATATGAAAGAGTCAGTTTTTTTCACATGCATTCATTTTTCGTTCAAGCAACAGTTTTTTTTTTAGATAAATTTAACAAAGAACACAAATTTAGTTGGTAATATTTTGCCAAATCTGAATGCTCATAACTAGTAAAAATGTTATCACAAAAATAAATGATATTGTTTGACAAAATCAAAAGATAAATTTGGTGAAAACAGATAGATTAAAAGGAAAAAACAAACAAACCTCTTCTGGACCTCATTTCTCCTTGCGTTAACTCTCAATCTACTCTCCAGCACAGTAATTATAGGTGTATGGGCTGCTCGACACTCCCTTCTCATACGTCAAATGCATAAAGATATGGGACTGTAAAATATGCAGTTGTCACAGTCCTTCTAGGCTTGGTAACCACCCGATACAGTGTATGTAGCACTATAAGGGGGGTATATATACTATGGGCTAGATTACAAGTGGAGCGCCAATTGCCCATTTGCAGGCGTGCAATAAATAACCAGCCATTGCAAGTGACTGGCTATTGCTACTGCGAGCTCGCGGCAGAAATTAGTGCTTATGAAATTAACCAGAGATCAGATCACTGGTTAATTGTTTAAATGTGCCCCAAATACAGTGGTGTGTAGTTTATTAAAAAATAACTGCACCAGGCAGTTTTGGGGGGCTAAAATTGGCGGTTGTGAGGTGATAGAAAGAAAAAAAAAAAACGGCACTGAAAAGTGCCTTTACATTATCTATACATATATATTTATGTGTTACTATGCGTATATACTGTACATATTAACACAATTATATGTATATAAGCATATACATATATATTCACAATTTGCTGCCATCGCTGCGCGACTTAACCCCTTTGCTGTGCTTTGGTTCTGTGCCGTGTATGATGGTATTAGAACAAGGCTCCCATTGGAGCCTATGAAAGCTAACTCTTGTGAGCACAATTCTTCTCCGCAAAGCAAACGTGAGCTCACGTTCGCCTCGCTGTCAACTTGTAAAACAAGAGTACATAAGCGTGCGCTGGTATTACTCAGTGGAGCGCAAATATCGCTTTCAAGAAAGTGATATTTAGCGCTCCACTTGTTATCTGGTCCTATGTTTGTATTTATTACAAAAAAACAACCTACACAGTTTAATATGAATTCCCCATAAATGAATTAATAAGGATGAAACACAAAAATATACATTATTTATTTTCATGCTCCCTAGAGGGACTTGAGCTCAAATTTTGTAGTTTAAAAAAAAAGGTAAATTAAACCCAATTATTTTTTATGATTCAGACAGATCATACAATTTAAATTTTTTTTTTTTTTTTAAATCACTTATATTATCAAATTTACTTTGTTGAAAAGCAAGTGCACTGGGAGCTAGCTGCCGATTGCCGACTCTACACATATGTAAGAGAGCGATCGCGAGGAGAGAGCGATAGAGAAGGGTGAGAGCGCGACAGAGGAGAGAGAGAGCAATAGAGAGAAAAACACATCACTTTACAAATACACAATTACAAACTTGCTATTCTTCCCTAGGAACATTTTTGCAATGGGTGCGTCACACACAGATGTCACTGGGGCAGGTGAGACGTTATGATCACATAGATATAGCTACTCATTCTACAGATATTACCCTCTTGTTGTGTCAGACGTAAAATGCTGTATGAATAATCATATATGCAGCCAGTATAGGTTGTGATACTCAGGTGCAAGGTGAGGTAATTGTGCTTCTTACCCAGGTCACACACATATTTAGTGTTGTGTTGTCATAGCACCCTAACCAATTCTGCAACATACCAAGTTCTTAAAGGGACAGGGCACTGTAAAACCATTTCCCATTTAATGTGTTCAAAATAGTCCACTTTTCCTGCTGAAGTGTATTAAATTGCTAACAAATAGCTCATTTTCTTATGTGAAATAAGTCCGTACTGCAGTATTGCCTATAGAAAACCTATGTAAGCAAGAGGCAGCAGCAAAAATAAACTGCCCAGTGTGTGGGGCTGGAGATAGATTGTGCCCAGTTAATTTGAAAGGGTGTTCCTGTAGCAGCTTTGCGTACAATGAAATCTTATCACCAGCTTTTCTGTGTTCATTGTGTCCATAAAGGGACAGTCAAGTCCAAAATAAACTTTCATGATTCAAAAAGGGCATGTCATTTTTTTTTTAATTTTTATTATTCAGCATAATAACTTCCAGCATTTTGTTTACGCCATACAAGGCACCGTTTAAACATTAACAAAGAAGGAAGTCAGAACTTGACTGTCTTAATGATAAAACCTAGATTCGACATAGCTTAATTAACAATTAATAATACAATAATAATATTAACATAAATTGAGCCCTAGCTCTTCCAAGTTCAATGCTTATCAAATATGGACCTGAATGCTCTTTTTTTTTCTTTTCTCCTCTTTTCTTTTTTACACTACTAAATTGTTCTTTCCAATTTAATAGTAGAACAAACGCAGGAATTTTTTTTAAGAAAAATTAGAGCAAGTTAAAAATCGGTCCACCAATTTAACATTATATTCAGCTGAATTTTATCTCTATATAAGAACCACCCAACCCCAACAAAGAAAAAAGAAAAAAAAAAAAAAAAAAAAGAAGAAGGGAAAGTTAGAGGAAAAGCGAACCCCCTCCCGTTCACTCCCCTCGCCCATTCAGAGGATTATAATTAACGAGGTCTTAGGGACAGTACACCCAGAGCAGCATATTGAGTCAGTTCTCACTTCTTTAATTGTTACCAGGCACCTAGGAGTATCAATTCAGAATTTCTAAACGGAAAAATTAAATCATTTATCTCCATATCAGGCAAAGATCTAATAAATTTAACAAAAATAGCAAGAGCACTACGCTAGTAAAATTGGAACGCTCAATGTATTACTTTAATATATACAGAGAATATATTTAAGTTATTTGCATACAACGTATCCTTTTCTATGACTGTGTCTGGATACCGTGCAAGAATTTATCCAATTTCTGTATTTGTTAATATAGGGTATATGTATATATACCTTGTGAGCTTGAGTGCTTGTGCATGAAACGACACTAGTTACGAGTATAGTCTATATCATAGGAGATAGAGACTGAAAGAATGCACCTTAGTAGCACTTCAGTTCCTTGTGAAAATATTAATAAAGGTATGAAACTTAAACAGCCATTGTGAGCCAAAGGTTTGAAAGAAAATTAAAACATAACTTTTATTAAATCAACATTAAATTAAAACAATTGTGGTAGTGTATGTGTGTGTACTTTAAAAACACATAGCAACTTTACTAAATATAAAGAAGTGGCACTGAATATCAAGTGGATAGATTACCTCTATTGTAAAATATTCTGGATTATCTAAATAGTAAATATGAGTCTACCCAATGAATAATTAGCTGGTGTTCTGGGGTATTCTACACCGCTGTATATTTCAAAATTCTGTCATGCAGACATTCCGTATATAGTTAATCAACCGTATTTGAAAAGTAAATAGCAAAGTACTATCAGTAAGGGTCACTTTAGTAACTGGTATACTTGAGTAGTTTTGTTTTTTTCACTTTATGGATCTATAAATATCTATATAAGTATTGTTAACTCCTTCAGGTAAATTACTGAGTTTCTGATAGTTATAAGTTCATAATACGGTTTTAAATCAACCTTGATATATTATCCCTTGTGTTGCAGTAGATTATAATATGGGTATATATACACAATATAATTTTTGAATATCAGCAGTGACTTGAATATCTTTGATATACAATATAACTTTTTTGGATATCAGAAGTGACTTGAGTATCTTTGATACATACTGTGTAATTAATCTTTTTTTGCAACGGGGTTTTATTTTTAATATCTTGGTTTAGAGTCTGGCATGTGTTGGTGCTTTGGTGTACAAACTTTAGTGGTATATACTTAGTGACGAACAGTATATCTCACTTTGTATATTATCAACTGTTTTTAGTCACTTGGCAGCCTTGGCCTATTTTGCTTTTATAATATAATACATAAGAGACGGTATTCTAAATATTTACAAAAGTTTCTTTGAGTGATATGTTCTATGCAGCCTACTTGGTTTGTGTATCGATAGCTTATCGCTGATAGTTACAATATACATATAAGTAACCAGTTATAAGTTCTGGCTGTTATAGCTTAAAGGTGTTCACACGATATTGATCTTTACTTTATTCTAAAGTGGCTGTATTTTGATTTCTTTAAAAGTTAGCGATTGCAATTTTTTACCGTCTAGAATGCTTAAAGTTATCTTATGGCACTGTAATTGCTAGTACCCGGCTTTTGTACACTTATACTATCAACAAATGATTGCTGCGTTGTAAGTTGGAGCAGCCCAAATATGTGGCTAACAGTTATAATAGTGATCCTTAATTGGCTTTTTAAAGTTGTCACTGGCTAACCGCTATAGCTATACGGTATTATTATATAGTTTTTTACAATCTATATCCGTGCGATTGATTTCGCAAGTTGGCCGTTATAACTGTTGTTCTATTACCATGTAGATAGCTTTTAACGATTGCCACTAGCGGTTTTCAAATAACCCCCAAATTGTTAGTACTGATTTAAGCCAAATGCCACTATAATAAAGCGTTACTTTTTAAAGTTAACTATGCCATTTAAAAAAAGAAAAACAGGAAGGTATTGTCAGATACCCATCCCTAACATGTTTCGCCGATAGCGTTTCGGCTTTTTCAAAGGTGACGCGGGCCAGCGTCTCAGGGTATTTAAATGCGTATGCGCAAACCCATTGGCTACATTTCAACCAATCGCGATCCTCTGAAATGCTTGAGGAGGCGTTGTTTCGGCATGATTGACGTTTGTGAGGCTGGAAACTCGATCCCATACTTGACAGCTGGAATACACTTGAGTGTGAGACGAGCATTTGAGAGCATTGAAATTATATAAAGTATATTTTAATAGAATTTAATACTAACGTGATATAACATGACGAAATTTAAAGTGCGATCATATATGGCCATCGGTTGTCATATCAGTATTTTATTCTCACCTGCTTTATGGCAGGGTATATTTGTTCACATTACTTTATTATTAGTTTGTTGCCTAAGTGTAGTGATGTTTACGATCTTTGTTGCACTTTATACTCTGAGTCATATTCAATACATTTTTGTACTGTGTCCATTCAGGACGTACACATCTTGCCCTCTATTACACTCAATTACAGTCTCCCTCGTAATGCGGTTTGCATCAAATACCATTAAAAATGCTATTTATTATGTTTATGGGGGAAATCGAATATTGTTGCTACATTTCTGCTGTGACAAAACAAAGCCCTCAGACTGAGATTCTCTCGTGGGGGGAGATGTATCTTATATATTTGTTTGATCAGTTTTCTAAATGTGACATATTCATGGTGGAGAAAGAAAAGGGGGGAGGGGATGTGATATTGTGATGTGATACCTGAAGAAGGGGAAAAGTAATGGTAGTTGATAACGACAGGGGTGGTGTGACCCAGTTTGTGTTGTTATTACTGGAGGTGACATGGAGTGACAGAGCTGATTAGCTGATAAAAGTATCTTTTCAACCTATTTTAATTTTAAATTTACTAATGGCAAAATGTATTAAAGTAGAATGGTTGAGGTGGATACAGGTAGGATTGCATTTAAGGTATAAATCACTTTATTTTTATTCATAATTTTTGCTGACGTGGTATGTCAGAATTGGCAAACATACATTTAAGGATTTAATTACATGATTTTGTATTTTTAATAACAAAGTGTATCAAAATTGAAGAAGTGAGGTATGTGAGAGTGCGAGTACATAGGGAAGTAGAGAACCCCATATCTACTGTGTTGGGGAATAAGATTAATTGAATGATATTGTTTTGGTTTTTGATCACAAGGTGTATCAGAATTAAAAAAGTTTGGTATGTGCTAGTGCAATTACGTGGGGGAGTAGAATAACCCATATATAATGTGTTAGGAAATGAGGATGCGATGGTGAAGTGCACTAATGTGCTTTGGAATATAAGGACGTGGGTGTGAGATAATGTTGTGCACGTTATACTAAGTGATGTTGTATAGGGAGCTAGTTAAACACTAAGAGTGATGCTGGTGATGTGTAGATGCACAAAAAGGGGAGGATGAGAATGAAGTGAAGAATAGCGGATGGTGATAAATGCACACACATGGAGATATCAGTGGTGATGACAAAAAGGGGAGGATGAGAATGAAGTGAAGAATAGCGGATGGTGGTAAATGCACACACATGGAGATATCAGTGGTGATGACAAAAAGGGGAGGATGAGAATGAAGTGAAGAATAGCAGATGGTGATAAATGCACACACATGGAGATATCAGTGGTGATGACAAAAAGGGGAGGATGAGAGTAAAGTGAAGAATTGTGAATGGTGGTAAATGCACACACATGGAGATATAAGTGGTGATGACAAAAAGGGGAGGATGAGAATGAAGTGAAGAATAGCGGATGGTGATAAATGCACACACATGGAGATATCAGTGGTGATGACAAAAAGGAGAGGATGAGAATGAAGTGAAGAATAGCGGATGGTGATAAATGCACACACATGGAGATATCAGTGGTGATGACAAAAAGGGGAGGATGAGAATGAAGTGAAGAATAGCGGATGGTGATAAATGCACACACATGGAGATATAAGTGGTGATGACAAAAAGGGGAGGATGAGAATGAAGTGAAGAATTGTGAATGGTGGTAAATGCACACACATGGAGATATAAGTGGTGATGACAAAAAGGGGAGGATGAGAGTAAAGTGAAGAATTGTGAATGGTGGTAAATGCACACACATGGAGATATAAGTGGTGATGACAAAAAGGGGAGGATGAGAGTAAAGTGAAGAATTGTGAATGGTGGTAAATGCACACACATGGAGATATCAGTGGTGATGACAGAGACCCCCATTCTCAAATATTTGATCAAAGTGTCTTTCTTTTTAATTTCCATCCAAGGGATAAGAATTTGAGTGAGAATGGAGGGGCTAAATTAACCTGAACATTATTTTAATAGTTTTGTTACTTTTGTATTTTTATTTTAGTTTGGTTGTGTGGCTTTGCATAATATTTATTTATAGTTCAGAGATCTATATTGAACAGTTGAGTCTTGAATCTTGCCTTAAATTGAATTTGGGGCTGTGGAGAGTGTTAACAACAATATTTTCTTATTATTGAGTATATTACAGGTGTTCGGGTTCTTCATATGAACATCGAGTAATTGTTCTGTTCATTCATGCCTTTGGGGTATACGCTATCCATTAGGTATATCCACTTTGCTTCAGCCTTGAGTAACGCTGTCTCAAGGTCGCCTCCTCTTAGTCCCAGAGATATCTTCTGGATTCCAAAGCATTTTAATTCAGATGTTTTGGATTGATGGTGTTTAACGAAATGCGAAGCTACTGATGTAATTTTTTTGTCTTTAGATAGATCTTTCGGGGCATTGCGAATGTTTCGCAAATGTTCCATCAGTCGGGTGTGTATGGTTCTTGTCGTCATACCTATATACACTCTAGGACATTTGCACTGGAGGACATAGATTACTCCGCTGGAGTTGCAGTTAATATAACTCTTGATTT
The DNA here is from genome assembly GCF_027579735.1 of Bombina bombina. NCBI lineage: Eukaryota > Metazoa > Chordata > Amphibia > Anura > Bombinatoridae > Bombina > Bombina bombina. The sequence goes on from NC_069505.1 coordinate 39,667,686, forward strand.
GATGATCTTTCCCAAATCTATCAGTGATGGATTTCTTTTTAATCATGTTGCAGCATGAGGAGCAATTTCCACATAAAAATGAACCTTTTTCTGGAGCTCTGGTAGAATTGGATTTTTGTACGAAATGACTGGGGCTCAGCATTTCCTTTAGGTTTCTACTTCTGCGATAGCTGAGTTGAACCCTTTCTCCTATTAGGTCCTTTAGAAGGGGGTCCGCTTGTAGTATGTGCCAGTTGTTATTAATAATATTCACAATTTGCTGTGTTTGCTGGTTGTACGTCAATACTAGTCTGGTCTTATTATCACCTTTTTTGTTTTTTGTTTTTAATAGTTCAGATCTAGCAGTTTTTAATGCTCTTGTCTTAGCCTTGTGAATAGATCTCTTGCTGTAGCCCCTCAGGAGTAAACGTTTTTCCAATTCTGCAGCTCTTTTCTTAAAAGTCATATCTTGTGAGCAGTTTCTCCTTAGTCTCAAGAATTCACCGACTGGTAGAGATTTTGTAGTATTTGGTGCATGGGCACTAGTGGCAAATAAAACATTGTTCGTGGCTGTTTCTTTTCAATACAAATCTGTGCTCAGGGAGCCATCTTCTTCCTTACAGATTAATAAGTCCAAAAAGGAGATATTTGTCCGACTTTTGTGATGGGTTAATCTGATGTTCAGATTGTTCTGATTTAGCTTTGATAGAAAGTGATCAAGATCTTCTTCCTTGCCTTCCCATAAGAACAAGATGTCGTCTATGTATCGAATCCATATCGGGATTTTATCTGAATATTCATCATTTGTGTCACAGAATACCGTAGTTTGCTCCCACCACCCTAAAAATAAGTTAGCGTAGGTGGGAGTGTTTTTAAAGTACACACACATACACTACCACAATTGTTTTAATTTAATGTTGATTTAATAAAAGTTATGTTTTAATTTTCTTTCAAACCTTTGGCTCACAATGGCTGTTTAAGTTTCATACCTTTATTAATATTTTCACAAGGAACTGAAGTGCTACTAAGGTGCATTCTTTCAGTCTCTATCTCCTATGATATAGACTATACTCGTAACAAAGATCTAATAAACACTGACCATTTGCTAAAAAATTGTCTGATATCCAATTCATTGTCTAGGTTGGTGTCTCTTTGTTCTAACAAACATTGTTTTTTCAGACAGTTTTTAATCTCTGGGATAGATGGTGTTGCCCTCAACTTCCAATTTTTGAAAATAAGGTATCTAGTTGCCAATATGGCCAAAAAGTTATTTTATCATTTGTATGATGCGCATTATGGTTCAATAGTCCAAATATAATTTGTAACTGTGTTATACCCGAAAAAGGAATTTTGAGAGTTTTGCTAAGCCAAAACTCTAACTTCCACCAAAGATGCCTTATTTTAGGGCATTCCCAGATCATCTGCATTAAATCTGCTGCCGGCAGCAAACATTTTGGACAATTATTGAAGCCAAGACTGCCCTTTTTGGGGGTAAAGTATGAGTTATGTATTAATCTAATATGCATCTCCCTCCAGGTAGCTGACAAGGTGGCCTGAGCCACTTTCTGAATTGATGATTGGACGGATTCAATATCAATATTGGAGTGAGGAATCATCTGGTTCCATAGTGAAGTAATTTTCTCTAGCTCCAGTTCACCTTTACTGGAGTTAATCAGTTGGTAACATAAGGAAATGGACCTATGACCGTTTTTGAAGAGTGTTAACCAGCTTTCCAGTTTGCCCAGGGACCAGGACCAACCTGTTTCTTTCATAAGCTCTGTAAAGAAGTGTCTGCTTTGCAAATATGCCTAAAAATCCTTGTTATTAATTTTAAAGTCTTTTTTTAATTCTTCAAAAGATTTAACACATTTTCTCTCTGTATCGATCAAATATATCACCCTATTCAAGCCCTGATTATGCCAGGATCCTTCCCGCCATTCAAAATTAAAATAGTGTTAGAGGCAGAAAAGGAGGTGGCTACTGGATCTCCCTTAGAATACATGCTATTGTATAAGTTGTTGAGGTAAGGCGCTATCTCACTGTTCATAATTTTATAGAACTCATTCGGCAAACAGTCTGGACCTGGTGTTTTATTCGGTGGGAGATCTGTAATGATCTTTGCAATTTTAGTCTCCAATATTGGGGCATTGAGCGTTTCAGCCATATCGGCTGAAATTTTAGGATAACATAATTTATGTAAGAATTTACCTGATAAATTCATTTCTTTCATATTGGCAAGAGTCCATGAGCTAGTGACATATGGGATATACAATCCTACCAGGAAGGGCAAAGTTTCCCAAACCTCAAAATGCCTATAAATACACCCCTCACCACACCCACAATTCAGTTTAACGAATAGCCAAGCAGTGGGGTGATATAGAAAGGAGTAGAAAGCATCAACAAAGGAAATTTGGAAATAATTGTGCTTTATACAAAAAATCATAACCACCATAAAAAGGGTGGGCCTCATGGACTCTTGCCAATATGAAAGAAATGAATTTATCAGGTAAATTCTTACATAAATTATGTTTTCTTTCATGTAATTGGCAAGAGTCCATGAGCTAGTGACATATGGGATATCAATACCCAAGATGTGGAGTCTTCCACTCAAGAGTCACTAGAGAGGGAGGGAATAAAACAAAAACAGCCATATTCCGCTGAGAAAATAATCCACAACCCAAAAATAAGTTTATTTTCACTTTTGAAAGAAAAAAACTTAAATCAAAAAGCAGAAGAATCAAACTGAAACAGCTGCCTGAAGAACTTTTCTACCAAAAACTGCTTCCGAAGAAGCAAATACATCAAAATGGTAGAATTTAGTAAATGTATGCAAAGAGGACCAAGTGGCTGCTTTGCAAATCTGATCAACGGAAGCTTCATTCTTAAAAGCCCATGAAGTGGAGACTGATCTAGTAGAATGAGCTGTAATTCTCTGAGGCGGGGTTTGACCCGACTCCAAATAAGCTTGATGAATCAAAAGTTTCAACCAAGAAGCCAAGGAAATAGCAGAAGCTTTCTGACCTTTCCTAGGACCAGAAAATAAAACAAATAGACTAGAAGTCTTCCTGAAATTTTTAGTAGCTTCCACATAATATTTCAAAGCTCTTACCACATCCAAAGAATGTAAGGATCTCTCCAAAGAATTCTTAGGATTAGGACATAAAGAAGGGACAACAATTTCTCTACTAATGTTGTTAGAATTCACAACCTTAGGTAAAAATTGAAAAGAAGTTCGCAAAACTGCCTTATCCTGATGAAAAATCAGAAACAGAGACTCACAAGAAAGAGCAGATAGCCAAAAGGAACAACACTTTCCAAGAAAGTAGTTTAATGTCCAAAGAATGCATAGGTTCAAATAGAGGAGCCTGTAAAGCCCTCAGAACCAAATTAAGACTCCAAGGAGGAGAAATTGACTTAATGACAGGCTTAATACGAACTAAAGCCTGTACAAAACAGTGTATATCAGGAAGTATAGCAATCTTTCTGTGAAATAAAACAGAAAGAGCGGAGATTTGTCCTTTCAAGGACCTTGCAGACAAACCCTTATCCAAACCATCCTGAAGAAACTGCAAAATTCTAGGAATTCTAAAAGAATGCCAGGAGAATTTATGAGAAGAACACCATGAAATGTAAGTCTTCCAAACTCTATAATAAATCTTTCTAGAGACAGATTTACGAGCTTGTAACATAGTATTAATCACTGAATAAGAGAAACCTCTATGACTTAGCACTAAGCGTTCAATTTCCATACCTTCAAATTTAATGATTTGAAATCCTGATGGAAAAACGGACCTTGAGATAGTAGGTCCGGCCGTAACGGAAGTAGCCAAGGCGGGCAACTGGACATCCAAACCAGATCCGCATACCAAAACCTGTGTGGCCATGCTGGAGCCACCAGCAACACAAAAGACTGTTCCATGATGATTTTGGAAATCACTCTTGGAAGGAGAACTAGAGGCGGGAAGATGTAAGCAGGTTGATAACACCAAGGAAGTGTCAGTGCATCCACTGCTTCCGCCTGAACATCCCTGGACCTGGACAGGTATCTGGGAAGTTTCTTGTTTAGATGAGAGGCCATGAGATCTATCTCTGGAAGCCCCCACATCTGAACAATCTGAGAAAATACATCTGGATGGAGAGACCACTCCCCTGGATGTAAAGTCTGGCGGCTGAGATAATCCGCCTCCCAATTGTCTACACCTGGGATATGCACCGCAGAGATTAGACAGGAGCTCCGCCCAAGCAAGTATCCGAGATACTTCTTTCATAGCTTGGGGACTGTGAGTCCCAACCTGATGATTGACATAAGCCACAGTTGTGATATTGTCTGTCTGAAAACAAATGAATGGTTCTCTCTTTAGTAGAGGCCAGAACTGAAGAGCCCTGAGAATTGCACGGAGTTCTAAAATATTTATTGGTAATCTCGCCTCTTGAGATTTCCAAACCCCTTGTGCTGTCAGAGACCCCCAAACAGCTCCCCAACCTGAAAGACTCGCATCTGTTGTGATCACAGTCCAGTTTGGGGCGAACAAAAGAAGCTCCTTGAACCAAACGATGGTGATCTATCCACCATGTCAGAGAGTGTCGTACATTGGGATTCAAGGATATTAATTGTGATATATTTGTATAATCCCTGCACCATTGATTCAGCATACAAAGCTGTAGAGGTCTCATGTGAAAACGAGCAAAGGGGATCGCGTCCGATGCTGCAGTCATGAGACCTAAAACTTCCATGCACATAGCCACTGAAGGGAATGACTGAGACTGAAGGAGCCGACATGCTGCAACCAATTTTAAACGTCTCTTGTCTGTTAGAGACAGAGTCATGGACACTGAATCTATCTGGAAGCCTAAAAAGGTGACCCTTGTCTGAGGAATCAAGAAACTTTTTGGTAAATTGATCCTCCAACCATGTTTCCGAAGAAACAACACTAGTTAATTCGTGTGAAATTCTGCAGTATGTAAAGACTGAGCTAGTACCAAGATATCGTCCAAATAAGGAAACACCGCAATACCCTGTTCTCTTATTACAGATAGTAGGGCACCCAGAAAAAAAAGATTCTTGGAGCTGTTGCTAGGCCAAATGGAAGAGCAACAAATTGGTAATGCTTGTCTAGAAAAGAGAATCTCAGAAACTGATAGTGTTCTGGATGAATCGGAATATGAAGGTATGCATCCTGCAAGTCTATTGTGGATATAATGTCCTTGCTGAACAAAAGGCAGAATAGTCCTTATAGTCACCATCTTGAAAGTTGGTACTCTTACATAACGATTCAAAATTTTCAGATCCAGAACTGGTCTGAACAAATTTTCTTTCTTTGGTACAATGAATAGGTTTGAATAAAACCCCAAACCTTGTTCCTGAGGAGGAACTGGCATGATTACCCCTGAAGACTCCAGGTCTGAAACACACTTCAGAAAAGCCTGAGCTTTTACTGGATTTACAGGGATGCGTGAGAGAAAAAATCTTCTCACAGGAGGTCTTACTTTGAAACCTGTTCGATACCCTTGAGAGACAATGCTCTGAATCCAATGATTTTGGACAGATTTTATCAAAAAATCCTTGAAAAACCTTAATCTGCCCCCTACCAGCTGAGCTGGAATGAGGGCCGCACCTTCATGCAGACTTAGGGGCAGACTTTGGTTTCCTAAATGGCTTGGATTTATTCCAATTTGAGGAAGGCTTCCAACTGGAAGCAGATTCCTTGGGAGGAGGATTGAGTTTTTGTTCCTTATTCTGACGAAAAGAACGAAAACTGTTAGAAGCCTTAGATTTACCCTTAGGTTTTTTATCCTGAGGCAAAAAAACTCCTTTTCCTCCAGTGATAGTTGAAATAATAGAATCCAACTGAGAACCAAATAAATTATTACCTTGGAAAGAAAGAGATAGTAATCTAGATTTAGATGTCATATCAGCATTCCAAGATTTAAGCCACAAAGCTCTTCTAGCTAATACAGCTAAAGACATGGATCTAACATCAATTTTGATAATATCAAAAATGGCATCACAAATAAAATGATTAGCATGTTGCAGTAAGCGAACAATGCTAGATATATGTCAGAATCCAATTCATGTTGCGCTAAATTTTCCAACCAGAAAGTTGATGCAGCCGCAACATCACCCAAAGAAATAGCAGGTCTGAGAAGATGACCTGGATATAAATAGGCCTTCCTTAGATAAGATTCAAGCTTCCTATCTAAAGGATCCTTAAAGGAAATGCTATCTTCCATAGGAATAGTGGTACGTTTAGCAAGAGTAGAAATAGCCCCATCAACTTTGGGGATCTTTTCCCAAAACTCTATAGATTTTGCTGGTAAAGGATACAATCTCTTAAACCTTGAAGAAGGAATAAAGGAAGTACCTGGCTTATTCCATTCCCTAGAAATCATATCAGAAATAGCTTCAGGAATGGGAAAAACACCTGGGGAAACCACAGGAGGTTTAAAAACAGCATTTAAACGTTTATTAGACTGAACGTCAATAGGACTGGTTACCTCAATATCCAAAGTAATTAACACTTCTTTTAATAAACGCATATACTCTATTTTAAATAAATAAGTAGATTTGTCAGTGTCAATATCTGAGGAAGGATCTTCTGTTTCAGATAGATCCTCATCAGAAGAGGATGAATTATTATGTTGTTGGTCATTTGAAATTTCATCAGCTAAATGAGAAGTTTTAAAAGACCTTTTACGTTTATTAGATGGTGGAAATGCAGACAAAGCCTTCATAATAGATTCAGAAACAAATTCTTTCAAATTTACAGGTATATCATGCACATTAGAAGTTGAAGGAACTGCAACTGGCAATGTACTATTACTGATAGAAACACTATCTGCATGTAAAAGTTTATCATGACAACTATTACAAATGACATTTGGTGGAATAATTTCTACAATTTTACAACAAATGCACTTAGCTTTTGTAGAACCCATGTCAGGCAGCAATGTTCCAGCAGAAACTTCAGAGGCAGGATCAGATTGGGATATCTTGCTCAATGTAAGAGAAAACACAACATATAAAGCAAAATTATCTATTTCCTTAAATGATAGTTTCAGGAATGGGAAAAAATGCAAAAGCATAGGCCTCTTGATAGAAAGGAAAGCAAGAGGCAAACAACAATGGGGTATTGAAATAATGAATAAAAAATTGGCGCCAAGTATGACGCACAACGTAACGTAAACTTTTTTGCCGCCAAAAAATGACCGGAAATGACACACTTGCATCACTAATGACGCTGCCGTGTGAAAGGTCTCGACGTCACGTATGACGCCGGAAATGACGAAGTTGCGTCAAAAACGTAATTTCCCGCGCCAAAAAAGTTTGCGCCAAAAATGACGTAATAAAGTCTAACATTTGACGCACCCGCGGGCCTAATACCCGCAAATGCAAAAAGTAGTCAAATTGAAAAAGACTAAACCCCAGGTAAGAAATAAATTTCTTAAAGTGTTTATATTCCCAAATATGAAACTGACAGTCTGCAGAAGGAAATACATGAACCTGACTCATGGCAAATATAAGTACAATACATATATTTAGAACTTTATATAATTTGCATAAAGTGCCAAACCATAGCTGAGAGTGTCTTAAGTAAATGAAAACATACTTACCAAAAGACACCCATCCACATATAGCAGATAGCCAAACCAGTACTAAAACAGTTCTTAGTAGAGGTAATGGTAAATTTGAGAGTATATCGTCGATCTGAAAAGGGAGGTAGGAGATGAATCTCTACGACCAATAACAGAGAACCCATGAAAAAGACCCCCGTTAGAGAAATCATCGTATTCAATAGGTGATACTCCCTTCACGTCCCTCTGACATTCGCTGTACTCAGAGGAATCGGGCTTCAACAATGCTGAGAAGCACATATCAACGTAGAAATCTTAGCACAAACTTACTTCACCACCTCCATAGGAGGCAAAGTTTGTAAAAACTGAATTGTGGGTGTGGTGAGGGGTGTATTTATAGGCATTTTGAGGTTTGGGAAACTTTGCCCCTCCTGGTAGGATTGTATATCCCATATGTCACTAGCTCATGGACTCTTGCCAATTACATGAAAGAAAAGAAATTTCATTCCAGAATTGCCTCGCTTGGAGAAGATTCGAGCTCCAATAAGAATATAGGTCCTGATAATATCTGACAAATGCTTGCGCAATCTCTTCAGATTTCTCTAGAGAAGCACCGTCCTGTTGGACGTTCTCAATGAAAGATGACTTTTTCTCTTTTTTTAACCAAGTTGGCCAGAAGTTTACCGGATTTGTTCCCGAATCTGTATAATCTGGCTTGAAGTTTTAAATCTCTCTGTGTTTCCTGGAAAACTGCAAAAGTGTCTCTGGCATTATTGGCTCTGATATATTTCGCCCAATTTCTAGGCAAGTTTTCCAAAAGAAAAGAGTTGTAGGAGTTAATTACTGAGTTGGTGATTTCCTTTTCTCTTAACCTTATTTTCCTCAGTCTCAGAGCACTATAAGCTATTATTTCACCCCTGAGGACAGCCTTCGCGGCCTCCCAGAAAACCAGAGAAGAATCTATAGGATATTGATTGTGTTGAACCTATTCAGCAAACTTAAGTTTAAGCCAATTTTTGAATTTCAAGTCTGAAGCAAGAAATGAAGGGAAGATGAAACGTGTTGCTCTATTTTTAAACTGATTCATTTGAAGCTCCACGTAAATTGGGCCATGGTCTGACAAAAAAATGGGGAGAATACCTGTCTTTACTTCTGACCTACATAGATTATCATTGATAAGGAGTAAATCAATACTAGACAGTGTTTTATGGGCCCTAGATAGGCAGGTGAAATCCCTGACATCCGGATTCTGGCGTCTCCACACGTCCTTAATTGCCAGATTCTGCATAATTGATTTAATTAATTTTGCTTCTAAGTTATCCCTTTTTTGTTTGAGCGATTTTGTCATATGTCTAAGTCTATCCAGTGGGCAATGAGGAGACATATTGAAATCTCCACCGAGAACCAGATGACCCTCCTGAACAGAGAGAATCTTGGCCTGTATCTTAGACCAGAAGACTGGATCCAACTTATTGGGGGCGTAGACATTACATAGGGTGAAAATCTCTTTACCAATTTTTATTTTTATCAGCACAAATCTGCCCTCAGTGTCTACTTCACTGTAAATGACCTCTAGATTAATTTTTTTCCTTATCAGGATGGCCACCCCTCTCCTTCCCACACCCGGGGAAAAAACATTTCTTTCACCCATGTGGATCTAAGTTTCAAGGACTCTTCTGAAGTCAGGTGAGTCTCTTGTATAAATGCTATATTAGTGCCGAGTTTCCTCAGGTGTGTAAGGATAGATTTTCTTTTAATGGGGGTGGAGATCCCGCCCACATTCCAGGAAACTACTTTAAGGTTTGCCATCTAACAGGAGAGAAAATCCGCTGCCCAACAGAGTGGGAGAGGGGAGGGAAAGGAAAGAAGGAAAAAAAAAAAAAAAAAAAAAAGGGGGAAAAAACCCCCACCCAACCACAGTACCTGGCCCAACATATTCCGTGATCCGCTAACATGAAAAGAGAAAAAAATAATGAAATAAAAGAAACAAATGTGGGAAAATACTGATGGCCTATTTTTGGCCTGGCAATTGTCTATCTGACATATTAGAATCTTTTAGGAATTGTTCAACCTCTAACATAGAATTAAAAACACAGGTGTTTTCACCATCTATAATTTTCAATTTTTCTGGATAAATGATAGTAGCTTGGTGACCTTGCTGGATTAATTTGGTACAAATTGGGGCTAATGACCTTCTCTTAGAGGTTGTCTCTACTGAGAAATCCTAGAAAAGGAGGATATTAAATTCCCCGAGCAGTATGGGCTGATTCTTGCGAAAGAATAGTAGTAATGTGACTTTGTCTTGAAAATTTAGGAGCTTTGCGATCACAGGTCTAGGCCTGTGATTCCATTTGTTGTCTGTCCAGGGCTTGTCTAGCCTGTGCGCTCTTTCCACTATAATTTTAGGATAATTAGGTGGCATTTTAAGAAGTTGAGGCAATGTTTCTGAGACAAACATGTTTAAGTTCTCATAGGCCCCATCCTCTGAAACTCCAATTATCCGTATATTATTCCTACGAGAACGGTTCTCGAGGTCTTCTAATTTGGCCTGCATTGTAGTGATAGATAGATTAGCTGCTTCTAAATTGGCACTGTGCAGTGTGGTCAGATCTTCCAGGTCTGAAACCCTCTGTTCAACTTCGTTGATTCTGTTGGCAAATTGTCTAACTTCTTGTGACAATAATGTGAGATCTTGTTTAATCTCGATCTTAAGTGCATCAAAATTGGGTGCCAAGGCCTCCGAGATTTTGGTGACCAAAACTTGCATATTAACAGTGTCAGTTGAGGAAGGTATTATAACAGGGATTTGTGCATCAGACGGGGTGTCTGTAGTATTTTTTGCTCTTCTATCTCTTTGCCTCGCCGCCATCATTGGTGAGGGAGTCCTAGAGTGAGTGTGAAAAAATTTGTCCATGTGCAACAGTGAAGGGAAGGAGAAAAAAAGAATTGCTTGACTAAGGGGAGAATCCTCCCAGTGCCTGACCAATTAGGAGTAGGAGAAGAATAGTGAGGATGGGGAGTGAGGAAGGTGTGGGAATGGTGCCAAGGAGGGAGTGTCGATATTTACTAACTTAGTGAGAAGGGAAGAAAAAAAAAAAAAAAAAAAAAAAAAGGGCCTAAGCCAGAGTGAATAGGACTCACTCACCCCGCCGCAGCGGTGATGGCAGCAGGGAAGGGAAAAAGTTCAAGACGACGCTTAGCCTGTGTAGAGAGACTAGACTAGGATGGGACCCAGAGAACTTTGTAGTGCAAGTTAGGCTATTGAGCACGACCTATAGGATAAGTTTGTAGAGAAAAGGGCTTTGTTCTCAGATTTATATAGAATGTCCTTAGTTCTGCCTGTTAAACAGGAAGCCAATGGGGTCCATCAGCAGTGCTTATACCAAGGGGTATGTACTGTTTGGATTCTGCCTGGTATTTGTCAGGCAGAAACCTAGAATAAATCAGTATTAGGCTTTACTCATTTATAGGATTCACACGTTATCTTTCAGGGCCTTGACAATTTTATCAAAAAGATAAATACCAGATACTTCCACCTTAACTGCTCTCATCTACTAATTAATAGACTGAGGATTTAGGTTTCTTAAAAGTTTACAAGAGAAGCCAGGAATTTACCTGTAGATCATTATGCATAATGAGCACACAGAGAATTACTTTAAGTACTATCCCCTTTGAATAGAATGATTTGAATCAGCAATTGAAATACAATATGCTAGGGCTAGGTCACCCAAACCTCAATATGCATTGATTACTATAGTAAGCATTAATAACACAATAAGAAATTTCCTTTACAACAACGGACTAAATATAGTAACAGGATAAGCCTGACAAGCATACAGGTAAATAGGTTACTATGTAAGCAGTTGAATTAGTACTCTGTAAGAAAAAAAAAAAGAAAAAAGAAAAAAAAAAAAAAAAGGATTTAGTTACACGTAATAGGCAGTCTATTTAATATGGTTTATAGTGTCCAGGAATCCTTTAACTGTTTAGTGCTCTTCTTCAATGATATAAAACTCAATCTGAAGAATTTCAGTTAGGATTGACTGCAAGGTTATAGATGATTAGTTTATTCAATGTCCCCGTTAAACAGAGAAAAGAAACAAAAGAATTGTGTCCATTTGACTTTAAAGTGACTCCCTCAGAAGCCCTTCACAGTTAGCCGTCACCAGTCCTAGTAGGTGAGTTAAATTAAGTTAGGTTCCCTCCTTGGGCTACTCTTTAGCCCCTTGCTAGTATCAGCCCGCTTCCAGGACTTGCAACTATTGCTGACATACAATCATCGCCAGCGAAACTCACAGAACTCACCCCCTCCTGCGATATCCGTCCGTCGACCACCCCCTACGTTTGTCTCCAGATCGTTGTCGGGCAGTTCAAACCAGTGAAGCCGCAGCCAATGCTCCTGAACCAGAGTTCCAACCAAGGACCGCACTCAGCTCCCCCCGCGCAGCACTGGTGGGGGGGGGGGAGGGCGGCGGCGCACCGGGCGGCCGAAACAGCACAGGGGCAAGCTGCACGCCGGGTCTACGCTCCCAGACCAAGCCCAGCTCCCTCCCACGCAGCACCGGTGGGGGAGGGAGAAGGACGAGCCCCAATCAGCAGGACCTGCAGGGAAGTCAGCAGCAACACACAGGTAGATTTAAAACATTACAGTGCGGTCTTTAACGTTAGGCTGTCGGGGGTGGTAACTGCAAGGAGGGGGGAGAATTATAATCCAGGAGGGTTAACACAGCTCCACAGAAGGGCAAAACAATGGAGTAGGGCTGAAGTACAATGGAGGACACCTTCAGCTGTTTAGTATCCAGCGAGATACAAAGTTGTTACCTAGTAGGCCAGGTAGCTGGTGGTTAGGCTCGGAACAGTGGGATGACACACCACTGTTTAGGATTCCGGAGTAGTTCTTTGTGACTATCAGGAAGGATAGCCCCAGAACTAGGGGCTGGCGCGAAAAGTCCACCGCCAGTGTCCAAGAGACTGGAGAGACGAGCTGAGCTGCAGCTGTGTAGCTCCTCCTCCACCGGATCCCAAAGGCATGTCATTTTAAACAACTTTCCAGTTTACTTTTATCACCAATTTTGCTTCGTTCTCTTGATATTCTTAGTTGAAAGTTAAACCTAGGAAGTTCATATGCTAATTTCTTAGACCTTGAAGGCCGCCTCTAATCTGAATGCATTTTGACAGTTTTCCCACTAGAGGGCGTTACTTCATGTGTTTCATATAGATAACATTGAGCTCACGCACGTGAAATTACCTAGGAGTGAGCACTGATTGGCTAAAATGCAAATCTGTCAAAAGAACTGAAATAAAGGGGCAGTCTGCAGAGGCTTAGATACAAGGTAATCACAGAAGTAAAAAGTATATTAATATGGGGGCGTGTCCGAGCTGTGTTCTGGATAGGACACATTTTCTGTGGGCTCCAGAGGAATCATTAATAATCCGCCGATTATTATCCCTAAACAGCAGGATTGGAACAAATCATGTAAACATTCCACAGTACTGGCTATTATGGCATTATAGTTTTTCTATTTTCAGCTGTTTTCATGACACTGGAGGTCCAGATTGGAGTCTAAGGGCCTATGGCGGCGGCCTTTCTTTTCTAGGCAAACACCTCCCCCCCGGGTAGAGCCGGGTGATCAGTGCTGTCAGAGCAATCAGACTTACTGAATCTCTACAACCCATAATACTGGACTGAACGTTAACATACTATCAAGTCGGGACCTCAAGAAGGGTCAAGAAATAACTCATGTTGGGGGAAAGCAATCTAGAGCTCTTGGAGGACATACCGGTAAAACTTGCATGTCTCATGCGCCGTCTCATGGGAGTCTGCACCCTACGACTACCTAGTACGCAGAATGCAAGAGACAGAGGAGGACACAGGACATCAAACTGGGGTGCCTGACACTACGCCAAAGGAGCTGAACATAAAACAACGTCCCGGGAATGGCTGTTGTAAATAATGATGAAAGCCTACAACATGTCTACTATAAAGAAAAAGCCAGTGATCTGTTTGGTGGGGAACATCGCTTTCTGCAAACATCCCTAAGCGAGGTGGCCCCCTGCACACATATCCCCCAAACCAAGCTTAAAGTTTATGAGCCTCTCCTTAAAGATGAGAGCAGTACGCACAAACCTCAGCCTGACCTACTAAACCAACACCCGGACGACTCAGTCCCTCTGCTCACTATCCTGTCTCATAGGATGGATCCACTGCCGCTCTAGGCGGCCTTACTGTCTATTTTGGGGGAAAACAGAAGCACCCTCTCACTGCAGACTGTTGCTGACACAAGCGCACGGACATTATCACGCTCTGCAATCCAACCGAATGACGGGGGCATAAAACCACTTGTTAAGAGGCTGATAACCACCGGACTTTCTATTTGTTTACTTGGGAGACAGAGTCCCAGCCACAAAAAAACACGTCACGATTCTTGTTACGAGGCATTGCTGAACTGGACACGCTTATGTTTTGACACTGGTTGAGGGGCTTGCGGTTTGACATGTGCTAGTCTGTTATACTGTATAACGTAGTAATACCGCGCATAAGCCCTGTTCAAAAGTTCTGTTGACTGTCTCTTGTTTGTTGTTTAGGCATTGCCACATTGAGGGGCGGGTGGGTTGGGGGTTGTTTTTGCTTGGGCACATATGTATTATGTGGGTAACGCCAGAAGAGGTTTTTTATTGTTCAATAAGGGATCACAGTTTGATTACAACGACACCACACTCTGACCATTTACTGATCAGTGGTCTGGCCACGTCAACGGAGCCCAAGGCGCCATATGCCTCAGCATTTAAGCACTAGCTATATTCAGAGCCTGGACCTCCCTCTCTCACTAGACGGCTTTGATCTCAGTGTGCCGACCGTTATAGTGAATACCCATCGTGAGTACAAAAGTGTGCAGCCATAGGATATATTTCTTTTCACCCAGGCCCCCAGATTATAAAATTGCTCCTTATTGAAGCCATAAGCTCCCTACAGTCTCCCATAATAATTTCCCCAATGAGGCCCTGACAGACACATCTCCAGGTTAAGTTAAAATATAGCTAGAAGCTAATCACCTTCTATTGCAGTTTTATTCTTTATATAGTTTAGTATATGCTTTGTTTGTTCTTAATTTTCCCTGCATGTTTTCTATATATTGAATGTACGGATCCAAGAGTGGTCCATAATATTTCTAAATGGGACTAAAAGGAGGAGAATCAGCCAAGAACCACCAAAATGTTTTCCATACTGCTGTATGTATAATCTTTGTTGTTATCTACTTATTTTCTTATATATGTATTCTTTTCATAACGTGGCGCTTCAAAACACTGTAATGTACAACTCCTCAATAAAAATGTTTAAAAAAAAAAAAAAAAAAAAAAAAGGATATTAATAAAACTGTTGGTTATGCAAAACTGGTGATTGGGTAATAAAGGGATTATCTATTGTTGTAAACAACACAAATTCTGATGATACTTTTCTCTATCAGGACAAGTGGGGTAGGGGGAAGGAATTTTAAAAACAAAACCAGGAGAAGTAGTAGATAATGGATTAGCGCTACCAGTATCAGTCACAGTATGGGAGCTTTTCCGCACTGTCCCTCTTATTAGAAAAGTTGCGGTCTTCAAAGTGACATTAGGGACATCTCAGATCCTTCTCATATTCTACTAAACCATAAACACCGCCCAGAACTCTGCTGCTGTCTGTTATAGCACCGCCCACAAGTCTTGGGTAAGCCCCGCCGTCCCAGAAGGCATTGGGCAAATGTTGGAAGATATGCAGTACCATGCTGTATTCCCATTTAAAGGGACAGTCTAGTCAAAATGTAACTTTCATGATTCAGATAGAGCAGCAATTTTAAGCAACTTTCTAATTTACTCATATCTATTTTTCTTCGTTCTCTTGCCATCTTTATTTGAAAAAGCAAGCATGTAAGCTTAGGAGCTGGCCTATTTTTGGTTCAGCACCTGGGTAGCCACCAATTAGCAAGTGCTACCCAGGTGCACACCTCCCACCGGCTCCAGCAGAAGAGCATTACAGCCGGCAACAGACACAGTGTCACCTTCTGTAACGATCAGGCATCTGCCCTCATATGGAGGCGGAGCACCAATCTCGCTCTGGCTCCATATGAAGCTTCAGATCTCAGCTGTAACTTAACAGCCGAGAGTGCTGGAGCATCCTGAAGCGATAACGTATATACACGTGGTGCAGCACAACAGCCAAAGTACCCCACTACGTAAATATATACACGTGGTGCAGCACAACAGCCAAAGTACCCCACTACGTAAATATATACACGTGGTGCAGCACAACAGCCAAAGTACCCCACTACGTAAATATATACACGTGGTGCAGCACAACAGCCAAAGTACCCCACTACGTAAATATATACACGTGGTGCAGCACAACAGCCAAAGTACCCCACTACGTAAATATATACACGTGGTGAAGCACAACAGCCAAAGTACCCCACTACGTAAATATATACACGTGGTGCAGCACAACAGCCAAAGTACCCCACTACGTAAATATATACACGTGGTGCAGCACAACAGCCAAAGTACCCCGCTACGTAAATATATACACGTGGTGCAGCACAACAGCCAAAGTACCCCACTACGTAAATATATACACGTGGTGCAGCACAACAGCCAAAGTACCCCAGTACGTAAATATATACACGTGGTGCAGCACAACAGCCAAAGTACCCCAGTACATAAATATATACACATGGTGCAGCACAACAGCCAAAGTACCCCAGTACATAAATATATACACATGGTGCAGCACAACAGCCAAAGTACCCCAGTACGTAAATATATACACGTGGTGCAGCACAACAGCCAAAGTACCCCAGTACGTAAATATATACACGTGGTGCAGTACAAACAGCCAAAGTACCCCAGTACGTAAATATATACACGTGGTGCAGCACAACAGCCAAAGTACCCCAGTACGTAAATATATACACGTGGTGCAGTACAAACAGCCAAAGTACCCCACTACGTAAATATATACACGTGGTGCAGCACAACAGCCAAAGTACCCCACTACGTAAATATATACACGTGGTGCAGCACAACAGCCAAAGTACCCCACTACGTAAACATATACACGTGGTGCGGCACAACAGCCAAAGTACCCCACTACGTAAATATATACACGTGGTGCAGCACAACAGCCAAAGTACCCCACTACGTAAATATATACACGTGGTGCAGAACAATAGCCAAAGTACCCCACTACGTAAATATATACACGTGGTGCAGTACAACAGCCAAAGTACCCCACTACGTAAATATATACACGTGGTGCAGAGCAATAGCCAAAGTACCCCACTACGTAAATATATACACGTGGTGCAGAACAATAGCCAAAGTACCCCACTACGTAAATATATACACGTGGTGCAGTACAACAGCCAAAGTACCCCACTACGTAAATATATACACGTGGTGCAGAACAATAGCCAAAGTACCCCACTACGTAAATATATACACGTGGTGCAGTACAATAGCCAAAGTACCCCACTACGTAAATATATACACGTGGTGCAGCACAACAGCCAAAGTACCCCACTACGTAAATATATACATGTGGTGCAGTACAATAGACAAAGTACCCCATTACGTATATATATACACGTCGAATTAGGTGAAGGGGTTAATATGTGGTTTTAGGGCAAAATCACCGATAGCCCCAAAAAAGAAGAGGGTAAATAAATAGGTAGACAGAGTAAAATGAATGGCAAATATAGGGGTGAATGTCAGACAAGTGAAGTTCAGAGTTGAGGTACAGCTTTGGCAAGTTAAAGGGACAGTAAAGTCCACATTAAACTTTCACAATTTGGATAGAGCATTAAATTTTAAATTACTTCTGTTATCAAATTTGCTTTGTTCTCTTGGTATCTTTTATTGAAGAGTAAAACTAGGTAGGCTCATTAGAGCTCAGGAGTGTGCACGTGTCTTTAGTATTCTATAGCTGCAGTGGTTTGCAACATTGTATAACAAAGCTACAAATAATGTTGCAAAACACTGCTGCTATAGAATACTAAAGACACGTGCACACGCCTGAGCTCTAATGAGCCTACCTAGTTTTACTCTTCAATAAAAGATACAAAGAGAACAAAGCAAATTTGATAAAAGAAGTAAATTTGAAAGGTGTTTAAAACTGAATGCTCTATCCAGATTGTGAAAGTTTAATGTGGACTTTACTGTCCCTTTAAAGAATGTTTTAATGAAGTCCATGGTCAAGATAGGTAGCAAAAGTCAGCATAAAAGAAAAGCGCACCAGGCCTGTTGACAGACGACCAAGAGTGCTCAATAGAGACGGGCACATATAATGACTGAAATAATATTTAAAGCGATAGTCTAGTCAAAATTAAACTCCTGATTCAAATAGGGCATGTCATTTTTCTTGCATCATCAAATTTGCTTTGTTCTTTTGGTAATATTTGTTAAAAGCTAAACCTAAGTAGGCTAATAAACGGACTTGTAAGCTGATGTAAAGCTGCCTCTTATCTCAGTGCATTTTGACAGTTTCTCACAGTTGGACAGTGCTTGTTCATCAGTGCCCATTGTGCTCACACCCATGGAGTTTCCTAGGAGTCAGTACTGATTGGCTAAAATGCAAGTCTGTCATAAGAACTGAAATAAGGGGCAGTATGCAGATGCTTAGATACAAGGTAATCACAGAGGTAAAAAGTATATTAATATAACAGTGCTGGTTGTGCAAAACTGGGGAATGGGTAATAAAGGGATTATCTATCTTTTTAAACTATAACAGTTCTGGAGTGTCACTAGCCACGGCAACTAAATACATCAGCCTGTTATATTTGTACATTTTATAGAGAATTAATTAGCATTAATATTTTTATGAGGTTCCATTCTAGTTTTTTGTAAACCTTAACATAATCCCCAAAGAAAAGACAAAAACTAAACATTGCGCTGGTTCGCCCAGCAGAATTGTTCCGCAAGACAAGAAAATTGTGCAGCAAAATGAACCAAAGTAACCGACGCCCTAAAAATGCTGCGAGAATAAAGACCAAGCAGAAGAATAACAAAATTCTAAAGAAAGTAGAGAGAGAAATAAGGGACAGAGGGATGAGGCAGGAGGGGAATAACACTGAACAAATTACATTTGAGAATTCATTTAAATTGGAGAGTTGTTTAAAGGGACAGTAAGGCAAAATCAAACCTTCATGATTTAAATAGGGCAACAATTTTAAACAACTTTCCAATTGACATATTTCCTAATTTGCTTTGTTCTCTTGGTCGAAAAGCATACCTGGGTAGGCACTGTCATTGGCTCACCAGTTCAGCCAACTCCTTATAATGCATTGCTGCTCTTTCAACTATGGATATGCCAAAGAATGAAACAAGTTTGATAACAGAAGTAAATTGGAATTTCATGTCCCTTTAACACCAGGAGGTCAAAAAAAAAAAAAGTGGAGGTGTGTTTTAAAGGGGCATGAACCACATTTTTTTCTCATGATTCGGATAGAACACACAATTCAAACAACATTCTAATTCTGAAGTCTCACTGTAGATGCCCAAATATTATAATAATGCTTGAGCTATATGGATACATTATGCCCTTCCTACAGGGTTTTGTCTGTAACACTTATCTAACAATATTGTATTTGCACTTTTCTGTAAATGTTTTGGGGCATACCCTTTGGTTGTATTTGTTTATGACTTCAAAAAAAAAAAAAAACAACATTCTAATTTACCTCTATTATAACATTGTCTCCATTGCCTTGGACTCTTTTGTTGAAAGGCAGGGCGGTAAGCTTAGTAGCGTGCACGTGTCTAGAGCACTATATGGCAGCAGTTTTACAAGAATATTATCCATTTACAAGATCACTAGAGGGCAGCACTGTTTCCTGTCAGGTAGTGCACCAGACGCCTACCTATATATCTCTTCAACAAACAATAACATGACAAAGAAAATTTGCTAACAGAACTAAATTGTAAAGTTGTGTGTTTTAATTCTATGCTCTGTCTGAATCAGACAAGAACATTTCTGGGCTTCACATCCCTTTAAGACAGCTAAAACAAGGAATTTCCCAGACTCACAAAGGATAATCCCGCCTGGCTTTATGGTCACGTTCCAGGAGATCTGACGCTTTATGTGTTACGTTAGATACCGCATAACAAAATATCTGTCACATACCTCACTATATAAGCGTTTGTAGCATGTATATACAATGTATGGTTTTGTTGTCCCGCTGTAGCCTATAGATTTACTGAAATACTCGTCACCTGACAAAGGCACCAGAGTCCCTCACCGACGGGCTGATTATAGTTTGTATGCGGAACAAAAGGAGACACTGAAATATGAAATAGAGTTTTGTCCCTTCCCTCACAGATTTTATAGCAAATGATATACACCTATGTTTAATTATAAAAACACACAGATCCTATATATTGTACATATAGGCATTAACATTATACACTCAGCTTCTGTATAGATTTTTATAGTTATAAGCCCACAAAGCGTTCATAATATCATTATTATGTATACATTTACCTCATACAGACACACACACTACAGGCACACACACGCACACTATAGCATTTACACACAAGCAAAGACAAACATACTTTATGACAGGCAAACACAGATGATTGCAGGTAAGTTACACAGACGCACAAACCTTGTTAACAGTGCCTGTAGACATTCATCTACACATTAGTACAGGTGCGCACACACACATTAGTACAGGTGCGCACACACACACACACACATTACTACAGGTACACACACACACACACACACATTACTACAGGTGCGTCCACACACACATACACATTACTACAGGTGCGCACACACACACACACACATATACATTACTACAGGTGCGCCCACACACACACACACACATTACTACAGGTGCGCCCACACACACACATTACTACAGGTGCGCCCACACACACATTACTACAGGTGCGCCCACACACACATTACTACAGGTGCGCCCACACACACATTACTACAGGTGCGCCCACACACACATTACTACAGGTGCGCCCACACACACATTACTACAGGTGCGCCCACACACACACACATATACATTACTACAGGTGCGCCCACACACACACACACACACACACACATATACATTACTACAGGTGCGCCCACACACACACATATACATTACTACAGGTGCGCCCACACACACACATATACATTACTACAGGTGCGCCCACACATTACTACAGGTGCGCCCACCCACACACACTTTACTACAGGTGCGCCCACACACACATTACTACAGGTGCGCCCACACACACTACTACAGGTGCGCCCACACACACATTACTACAGGTGCGCCCACACACACACATTACTACAGGTGCGCCCACACACACACATTACTACAGGTGCGCCCACACACACACACATTACTACAGGTGCGCCCACACACACATTACTACAGGTGCGCCCACACACACATTACTACAGGTGCGCCCACACACACACATATACATTACTACAGGTGCGCCCACACACACACATATACATTACTACAGGTGCGCCCACACACACACACATATACATTACTACAGGTGCGTCCACACACACACATATACATTACTACAGGTGCGTCCACACACACACACACACACATTACTACAGGTGCGCCCACACACACATTACTACAGGTGCGCCCACACACACACATTACTACAGGTGCGCCCACACACACACATTACTACAGGTGCGCCCACACACACATTACTACAGGTGCGCCCACACACACATTACTACAGGTGCGCCCACACACACACACATATACATTACTACAGGTGCGCCCACACACACACATATATACATTACTACAGGTGCGCCCACACACACACACACACACATATATACATTACTACAGGTGCGCCCACACACACACATATACATTACTACAGGTGCGCCCACACACACACACATTACTACAGGTGCGCCCACACACACACACACACACATTACTACAGGTGCGCCCACACACACACACACACATTACTACAGGTGCGCCCACACACACACACACATTACTACAGGTGCGCCCACACACACACACACACACATTACTACAGGTGCGCCCACACACACACACACATTACTACAGGTGCGCCCACCCACACACACTTTACTACAGGTGCGCCCACACACACTACTACAGGTGCGCCCACACACACTACTACAGGTGCGCCCACACACACTACTACAGGTGCGCCCACACACACTACTACAGGTGCGCCCACACACACTACTACAGGTGCGCCCACACACACTACTACAGGTGCGCCCACACACACTACTACAGGTGCGCCCACACACATTACTACAGGTGCGCCCACACACATTACTACAGGTGCGCCCACACACACTACTACAGGTGCGCCCACACACACTACTACAGGTGCGCCCACACACACACACATTACTACAGGTGCGCCCACACACACATTACTACAGGTGCGCCCACACACACATTACTACAGGTGCGCCCACACACACACATTACTACAGGTGCGCCCACACACACACACACATTACTACAGGTGCGCCCACACACACACACACATTACTACAGGTGCGCCCACACACACACACACATTACTACAGGTGCGCCCACACACACACACATTACTACAGGTGCGCCCACACACACACACATTACTACAGGTGCGCCCACACACACATTACTACAGGTGCGCCCACACACACACACACATTACTACAGGTGCGCCCACACACACACACACATTACTACAGGTGCGCCCACACACACACACACACATTACTACAGGTGCGCCCACACACACACACACACATTACTACAGGTGCGCCCACACACACACACACATTACTACAGGTGCGCCCACGCACATTACTACAGGTGTGCCCACGCACATTACTACAGGTGCGCCCACACACACATTACTACAGGTGCGCCCACACAACAGGTATTTGTGCCCTGGGACCCTGCAAAAAGAATAAAGGTTGTTTTAAGACATAGGTGGCTGGAAAATATTTGTATTGTGGGACACCTAACAGGTACACAGATACAACAAAATTACAGGCGCACACATGTGTTTATATTAAAATTCGAATGTTATTGTAGAAATTCGATTTACATAATAGAATGTTGGTACGAACAAATATTCTTACAAATTCTATTATCGAATGTTACATTTATAAAACACAGTATTAGACTAGAAATACTATTTTGAATTCTAATGTCACGTGCGAATGTCACATTCAAATATTACATTTATTAAACACAGTATTATACTAGAAATACTATTTCAAATTCGAATGTGACATTCGAATATTACATTTAAAAAACACAGTATTAGAGTAGAAATACTACTTCAAATTCGAATGTGACATTCGAATATTACATGTATTAAACACAGTTGTAGACTAGAAATACTATTTCGAATTTGAATCTTACATTCGAATATTACATTTCGAAATTGAATGAATACATAGCTAAACATTCTATTATTCAAACGAATATTTTTGAAAAATTCGAAAATAGAATGTTATATAAACATTTGAAATTCGATTCGAAGGAATCTATCAAAATTTGTTTTAAATTCCGAATTTATAGAAACATTTGCCCACCCCTAACACACACCAGGTACACAGATACATTGCTACAGATACACACAGCCCCTGCACACTGTATTAAAAAGGTACACAGGTATACATTTTAGACAGTGACACTCACTTCCTGTAGACATACATCCGGGAAAACACACACACAGCACCCTGCACATTATTACACACATTAATATATGCCTCATGTCACTAACACAACAGCACACATACACACACATTACTATAGATACACGTTACTCCAGGCACACTCATACATTACTACACATACACAAAGCCCCTGCACCCGTTTTACAGATACACAGGTATACATTATAGATGCTCACTTCCTGTATACATCTGTGCGCACACACACAGCACCTGTACATTATTACACACACCAGTATACGCCTCGTGTCACAAAAGGCTGTGACACACTGCAAGCGTTGCGGAGCGCAGCGTGTAGATGCGGCTGTGTGCGCTAAGTGTGTCTTGCCTTTTAATCTCTGAGCACTCTGCTGCGTCAGGTTGCGGAGCGCTCAGAGATGAAATATCTGAACTTCAGAAGCGATGCGACGTGAAGCAAAGCAGCTGCTTCACCTCGCACTACATCGCTTGCAGTTTGTCACAGCCTCAATACTACAGCACACACACACATATACATTACTATAGAACAACAGCATCTAGCAAATATAAGAGAGGCGCCTCGTGTATGTATCAGTCACCAAACAGACAAATCAGATAGAAAATGTCAAACACAGGGTACTCACATTTCCATAGAGCACCCTTATGTGCTAGTAGACACAGGCTGGGAGTATAAAGGTGTGTCAGCTCCCCTCCTCCCGACAGCTGCAGGTAGTCCAGCTCAAACACACAGTAATGAGCCAAACAGTAGGTCCAACACATATGTGCACCTGGCAATTAGGGCTTGTAAACACTGTTTGCAGTTTAATTAAATATTAAAACTATATCAAATTCACGACAAGGAAGTTGGTTTCTCATTCAAGCGGTTTCTTATTCAAATTTTTTCGTCAGACTGCTTTAAATTGACTTTAAAATAAAAATATAGGTTTTATTTAAATAATAATGATTTATATAATGTGGTTACACAGAGGTGAATTCCCTTTATACAACAATTGGATATACAAACTGGAAAAATGGGCATACATTGGCACCAATACAAATATTACCATTTTGAATAAGTAACTGAGATCAAAGGGTTAATGACCATTGGGCCACTGATTTTACTGTTAATATATGTAGGGAAGATCCCCCTCCATGACATGCAATTGTTTTTAGCCTGGTCCAATGGTGTTGTGGGCACAGAAATGTATTCCAACCATGGCATAGGTGCTGCAATTCCCATTTTTGAATAATTAACTAATATTTTCAAAGGGTTACTAACCTTCGATCCACTGATTTCACTATGAAAATACACAGGGTAGATCCCTCCCCATGACATGTAATTGTTTTTAGCTTGGCCCAATGATGTTTTGGGTACATAAATTGATGCCAACACCATCATTGGTGCTGTAATCCCCATTTTTTAATAAGTAACTGATATTTTCAAAGGGTTAATAACCATTGGGCCACTGATTTTACTATGAAAATCCACATGTTAAGACATAAACCACAATTGTAGCATCACAAGTGATGTTTTGTTTGATAGTGAACGTCTCCCCAGTTGTAGCTGAAGTAATTTCTGTCTTCCGATGTGTAATATGTGTACACATCAGACATCTCACCTTTCTGCAACTAAATTTACCTGGCTGATGATTATTGGTGAGGTGACTAGGAATTCTTTTTGAAGAAGACATTCTATTAGGTCACCACTTGTGTCTTTTAGAAATCACTACCTTAATGGGTGCCAACATTTGTTTCAGTGTAGGTGCTCTCCTATATACCATTTTCTGATTTTTAGACAATTAATTTTTCAAATACTGATCTTTAAGTAGAATTGACCAATGTCTATGTATGACTTGCCTAATTTCCTTATGATAGGAATTGATTAATGAATAATGGGGTTGATGTAACACTGGTATTCATCTGTGAATCATCCCCAATGTCCTTGACTTGTAATTTGCTGACCCTATTCAAATTTTTGGCTCTCTCATAGCCGTCCATAATCAAACTCATGGGGTATCCCTTGTCCTTGAAACGATCTATTAAAATATTAGCTTGTTCACTATATTTATCAAGGGTACTACAATTGCGGTATATTCGTCTAAACTGACTAT
Source organism: Bombina bombina (assembly GCF_027579735.1). Classification (NCBI taxonomy): domain Eukaryota; kingdom Metazoa; phylum Chordata; class Amphibia; order Anura; family Bombinatoridae; genus Bombina; species Bombina bombina. The sequence continues at coordinate 39,693,057 of NC_069505.1, forward strand.
AGGGAATGTTAGTTTTCCACCCCATTAGATGATTGCTGGAAAAATGTAAAAAGTTGTTACTGTCTACATCTTTAAAAAAAGTAGAAGACGCGGAAGGAGCCTGCTGCATGCGCGAGGATGGCAGCAGAGAACTGAAGCTCCGCAGAACACTCTCCCTGACGGAATGAAGATTTGTTAAAATGCTTTAATGCGCTATAAGGAGCTAATATTGTATCCCCCCTTCTCTCTGCAAAATAACCCTTCTCTCCAACAGTAAGAAAATGGACTAGAAAACAAATACCTTTACCTGAGGAAAAGCCGAGTTGGCGTGTGACGTCAGAGGACTCAGGTAACAGAGAAAGCAAGCTACAGCGCAAGAACCTGAGCGGCCATTGGAGATTATACCCAGGGAACCGCTGCAACAAAACAACGGTACAGAAATCGGATCCTTAAGAGGACGATAGAGGTGCAGAGAAGCCCCAGGACGACAACAGGAAAGGACACAGACACTCAGGAGAGTGCACCTACCCGATACTTTGGCGAACAATAGAGAGACGCCCACCCGGAGACAAAGTGGATTAGCGTAAACAAGCAGACCTGTTACGTTAAAAACCTAACCGGACTTACAAGGTACCTGAGCTGGGAGGAAGCCGGTGAGGTGGGCGACGCCGGGGATCCCCAGAGGAGGAGCGGATAAGCGGCGCCTCAAGAACGCGGGCCATGATTGTAAATCTGCGGCGAGGAGCTGGACCTTATCTATAAGATTAAAGACCTTACCTATAAGACTAAAGACCTCTTGGGGGACAAGGGCGAATAGACAGTACCTGATACACAAGCCGGGAATGGGAGGCCGGACCCTGTACTACTTGAAGTAAGATAGAAGGATCAGGTAGATTTTGGTGTATCCTCCGGGGGATATCTGACTGTTGGAGCTGCACAGAGGAGAATACTGGTGGAAACACTAACAATAAAGATTATAAACTTTTGCATTAATAGGAGAGAAGGGAGAGAGTGAATAAAAATAACGTTTAGAGGGGGATATAAAGTATAAACTGTGAGCAGCGAAATAAACAGAGCATAACACTTAAAAACTATAGTGCCCAGGTGTGGTGGGACAAGGAATAACGAAAATATATGAACCCCTCTTAGAGCGCTTTAAAAAGGACTTTTAACCTACCCCTAAAAGGTTTGGCCTGTAACAAAAATCTTCTATTAAAAAGGAAGAGGAAAAAAGGGCTTTAGAGGGATGGCAGCAGCAAGAAAAGCGGCTAAGATAGATAAGATAAATAAAAATAATAAATCGCCAAGTATGAAAGACAACCCTTTTTTCCAAAATTTGAGTATGGAGAGCCAGAATACCCCCAAAAACATAGGGGCAAAAGAGATGGACAACTCAGCAATTAAGGATATCCAAATCAATATTGAAGAAATAAGAAAATTAGCTACTAAAGAAGATATTGTTTCTATAAAAGAATGTATAGTTGCAGAAATTTCAGATCTAAAAAAAGACCTGAAAGATGTGGGCCAAAGGGTTAATTCACTAGAAGAGCAACAGGAAGAGATAGAGAAAAAGCTCTCCCAGGCGAATGAAAGAATAACAGCTCAATCACATGCAATATATGATATTCAAAATAAACTCGCAGACCTAGAAGACAGGTCCAGAAGGGAAAATCTGAGAATTAAAGGCATACCTGAAGAGATTAAAACAGATGAGCTTAAGATCTTTACACAAAAATTTTTTAGTTCCCTAGACTTGGCATTACAGAGTAAAGAAATAAATATAGTCAGAATCCACAGATTAGCAAACCAGGGCACATCAGAGAGACCAAGAGATGTGATATTAAAATTACAAGATTTTGAAATAAAAGAGCACATATTAAGAATCGCAAAAAAAGAGCACGTCCTTAAATTTCAACAATGGGATCTCCAAATTTTTGCAGACCTGAGCCTGTCAACAACGAATAAGAGAAGAGAACTCAGATTTCTTACTAGGCCTCTACAAGAAATGGGCATTAGATACAAGTGGACATACCCTTTTGGCTTATTCATTACATATAATGGGAATAATTTATTTTATAAAAGAAAAGAAGATATCCATCAAATTATTGCTAAATTACATTTACAACTGGAGATACCCGAGGATTTTATAGAGTCTACATATGAGGAGAGAAGACAAAAGCAGCTTATGACTAAGGATCAAAATAAGAATCATTGGGAGGAGATTAGAAGAAAGATAATCCAAGACAAAATCCTACACAAGTTCTTATAACATAAGCATAGAAGAACCAACCTGGAAGAAAGATTGACTAGTTTCACTGTTTTGCATTTTATTTATGAGGACAAGCTACTTATGAGTTTATAGATAGGGATTTACTTGTTATATATTTTTTCTCTTTTTTTTTCTTTTTTTGTACAAATATTTTTCTGTACAAATATTTTTTCCGTTTTTTCCGGTATAAATATTTTTTTTTTTTTTTTTTGGTACAAACATTTTTCCTGTACAAACATTCGATCCTGTTTTTGCCGGAACAAATTTTTTTTTTTTTTCCCTCTTCCCTAGCACCACACACCCCACACTCACCCCTCTTTGCTTGCACTTTAGCACATGTCACACTCAGATTTAGATATATCACTTTGGATGACAAAATCTTCCAAATCATAAACACTTGACATACACCAACCCAGAAGGCAAGACCTTCCTTAAGGATGTTTTTTCTCATCTTTTTTTTTTTTTTTTCTCCTTTAACACATCACTCACTTTTACTTATTCACTGTATTTTATAGAACACAAAGACACTTATATGTTGGTCTTTAGCACATGCTATATTTGGTTTTAGGCACACCTCACTTTGGAAGGAAAGAATCCCCTAAAATGAGCACAAAGGAAAAAAAAAAAAAAAAAAAAAGAATTTTTTTTTTTTTTTCTCTCTCTTTTTTCCCCTGTCTATAAGAGGCAAGGTAATAATTCCGTCAGGGAGGAATGACTAGCCCTGATTCCCAAACTCTGTGGTTATGTTTTGTGTATTTTTAATTATTTGTTTGTGTTTTTTTTCTTTTTTAGATTGATTTCGCTAGAGTTTAAAAGAATCACCTGTGGTTTAAAATATAGAATATTCTTGGTGGCGGGGGATGTGGAAAGGTTACGTGGATACTCTTACGGGGAGTCTTTAAATGACTGATATACAATTGATTTCTATAAATGCCAAAGGGCTAAATACTCCCCAGAAGAGATCCATGGCATTGAGGGAGATGGAGAAGCTGAAAGGGGATATTTTATTATTTCAAGAAACTCATTTTAGAAGATATAAAGAACCTAAGTTTGGTAATGAAAAATATAATATATGTTATTCGGCGTCGGGCAGGACCAGGAGGAATGGAGTCTGCATTTTAGTACATAAGAGATTGAACTTCCAATTAAAAGAACAATTAAAAGATAAAGAGGGAAGATATATAGGAATAAAAGGGAACCTACAAGGGGACCCTGTGACTATCTTTAATTTATATGCCCCAAACACGAAACAGAATACATTCTTTAAGAGGATCCTTAATCTTATTTTGGATTTCCAAGAAGGGACTATAATAGTGGGGGGAGATTTTAATGTAACATTAGACCCAAACTTAGACAATTCAAAGAACCTCTACGCCAAAATATATAATAAGACAAGTTAATAAAAGTTTAGAACAACTAGCCCTACAAGATGTATGGAGACTTTTTCATCCGGAACAAAGAGATTATACTTTCTACTCCCACCCCCACACATCTTATTCTAGATTAGATTATTTCTGTATGGACCTTAATGGACTAATCAAAATAATGAAAATAGAAATCCTTCCGATGACGTGGTCAGACCACGCTCCGGTAAGTCTGAAGTTAAACTGGGGATTTAAGGAAGACAAGCAATATAATTGGAGATTAGACGATACTATATTAAAAAAACAAGAAGATAGGGATAAAATTGCTGGAATACTGACAGAATACTTTGAGATTAATAATATAGAGGACATCTTACCATCAATACTCTGGGATGCACATAAATGTGTTATTCGGGGAGAACTAATTAAACTTAGTAGTACTCAAAGAAGGATAAGAGAAAGACAGTTCCGAGACATGATGGCTAGAATAGGTACATTGGAGAAAAATCACAAACAAGACCCAGAAAATAAAAATATCTTAGAGGATTTGAGAAAAGAAAGAAGGTCCATACAGGAATATTGGTCGAGTATCAACAAAAGAAAAGCAATATGGTTAAAACGTAAATATTATACAGAGGGGGACAAAAATGGTAGATTATTAGCTAGAGCCATAAAGAAAAAAGAAATAAGTAGGGGGATTTATAAAATAAAAAATGAGACCAACAAACTATGTAGGAACCAGAAAGAGATTAATGCTCAATTTGTAAACTTCTACCAAACCCTATATAATCTAGATAATCAAAGAAGTAGGGATATAGATTGGAAAGCTTATACAAATAATCTTAGTTTAACTAAGGTAACAGAAGAAGAAAACCAAAAACTAGAACAGCCAATAAGTCTCCAAGAAATATGGGAAACTATAGAGGGATTAACAGAAGGGAAAGCACCAGGCCCCGATGGGTTCTCGGCATTATATTATAAAAACTTTAAAGACATTCTAGCCCCATTTCTATGGAATCTATTTAATTCAATAGATAAAGGGAAGAAATTCTCCATAGAAATGCAAGAGGCGAGTATTAGTATGATTCCCAAGCCAGACAAGAATAAGGAAGATGTGAAAAACTTTAGACCAATTTCATTATTAAATCTAGATCTAAAAATTTATGCTAAAGTAATGGCCAATTGGTTAAAACATATCCTAGAACGTATAATACATTTAGACCAAGTAGGATTCGTACAGAATAGGGAAGCAAGAGATAATATCATTAAAAATATACACCTATTAGAATATGCCCGAATAAATAAAATCCAATCTGCGTTTATCTCGGTGGACGCCGAAAAAGCGTTCGACCGAGTTAAATGGTCTTTTCTGGAAGATACATTAAAACTGTTTGATTTTAATCAGACAACGATTAAAAGAATAATGGCACTATATTCTGACCCTACAGCAAGGATAAAAATAAATGGGAGATCCTCTGATAGATTCAAAATACGAAATGGGACAAGACAAGGGTGTCCACTATCGCCAACTTTATTTACACTGACTATAGAAATTCTTGCAGCTCGAATCAGACAAAATTTATATATTAAAGGAATTACCATAGGAAATACGGAGTATAAAACTTCTTTATTTGCAGACGATATCCTCCTGTCCCTGACCGACCCGGAAACATCGATGACAGCTCTCCTGGAAGAACTGAAGGTATTTGGATCATTATCTAATTTTTTAGTAAATGTGAATAAGTCAGAAATAATGAGTGTGGGAATGAATGAGAAGATACAAGATAATATAATTAGGGGGATACCCTTTAAAAAAAACCAGGTACTCAAATATTTAGGAATATATTTGTCTGAATCAATAAGTAAAATATATGACCTTAATTATGGAAATTTTAAAAAAATTATTGTAAATGAGTTACTGTCATGGTATCCCAAAAAGATCTCATGGATAGGAAGGATAAACATCATCCAGATGAATATCTTACCAAGATTATTATACCTATTACAGGCACTCCCCATACATCTCCCAAATAGCTACATGGAAGAATTCCAAAAAATGATTAATAACTACGTTTGGGGTAAAACCCATCCGAGAATAGGGATAACCACTATGCATAAGAAAAGACAAGCAGGAGGTATGGGATTACCTAATTTAGGAATGTATAGACAAGCATCTATTTTACAAAGAGTAATAGAGTGGCATACCAAAAAGGATATGAAACTATGGGTGAAAATAGAAACAGACCTTTTAAATAGTAGAGAAATATGCAACCAATGTTGGATAAATCCAAAAGAGAGATCTATACACATAGAGAAATATAGCATTCTAGAAGAAAATTTTAAGATATGGGACAAATTGATTAGGAAAAAAAGAGGGAATATCCTCTATCCCATCTCCATTACTATCTTTAACTGAAAATAAAGCATTCCAGGTGGGACGATTTAAAGGAGACAAAAAAGAAAATAAATACCGAATAGTAGATATATTAGAAAAAGGGAAATTAATGTCTCAGAATAATTTACAGGCAAAGGGAATGGAGGGACTTAATGAGTGGTATACATACTTCCAAGCATATCATTACCTCTTAACTTTTAAAGAAAAGGATAAGATAACCAGACCCTTAACAAAATTAGAGAACTTATGTAATTCAAAAACGAATATAAACCATACTCTCTCTAAAGCATATAATATCCTACAAAACAATTTAGATCTTCCCCCTCCATATACTAAAAATTGGCAAATGGAATTAAATATGGATATTAACGCTAAGACCTGGATAAAGATTTTCCATAGTACTGCTAAGTCCTCCATATCAGCTAGAATGCTGGAACAAAACTTAAAGATCTTAACTAGATGGTATCTTACCCCTACTAGAATTAAGAAAATTTATCCACACACTCAAGAGAGCTGTTGGAGATTATGTGGAGACAGAGGCACATTATCCCATATTATGTGGTTTTGTCCAAAAATTAAACCTTTCTGGGCTAAAATTCTACAATTAATAGATATTAAGGAAGATAAGAAAAAACTAAATAATTTCTTGACAGCAATTTTGAATAACTTAGACTTTAAAAGCAATTCACCTAGAAGATATTTATATCAAATTATGCTTAATAGCGCAAAGAGTTTAATTATAAGTAAATGGAAAACAGTAGAAACCCCCACAAAAGAAGAATGGGTTAGAAAAGTTAGTGAAAATTTATTAAATGAAGAATTCTTTTATTTTGGTATAAACAAATATGAGATACCTACAGAAGCAAAGTCTATATGGGGGAAAATAATAGGGGATTCCCCATCTCCCTCAGATGAAGAAGGTGAGGGGGAGGGAGAATAGAGTAGAAGAATTTGCATGTATTTATATTTTTCTCCACCACCATAAAGAAAGAGATAAGTAAGGTGATTTATGATTAATATGCAAGTATGGTTACTCTATGCACTGATTATGATGTGCTGTATTTAATTTTTTCTTTATTTATTTTATATTCTTTATTTGATGTTCTGTATCTTTTTTTGTTTCCTGGAAAAATAAAATTTAAAAAAAAAAAAAAAAAAGTAGAAGACGCAACACTCCCACTCTCATCCCATCCCATTCGAGAATTACATCTAGAAATTCAATCTTATTAGGTTGTAGGTTATAAGTAAAGGAAAGTCCCATAATCACTGGCTTCTTCCACAGAACCCTGCCATATAAAGATAAGGTCATCAATATAACGGCCATAGAATACCAGGTTGCCCCTCCAGTTAGAGTTGTAAATATAAGTCTCTTAAAAAAAAAAACCCTTAAAGAGATTTGCAAAACTGGGGGCAAACCTGGTACCCATGGCCGTCCCTTTAACCTGTAAATAAAATTTATCCAATAATTGGAAATAGTTATGAGACAATATAAAAGATATGGATGCTAAAATGAACTCCTGTTGTGCTGTAGGTAAATCTAAATCTTCTTCCAAAAATCTCCCAATGGCTTGTAGACCTAGTTCATGATCTATAATAGATTAGAGTGCTCCTACACCACAGGATAACCAGTAGTAGTCATCCATTCTCTTAACCTCTGATAATTTATTAATGAGGTCTGTAGTATCTTTTAAATATGATGGCAAGGTCTTTACATAACCCTGTAAGAAGAAATCTATGTACTCTGATAGTTTATCAGTGAGGCTTTTAAACCCGCAATTATGGGCCTGCCAGGGGGATTTTTTTGATTTTTGTGGATCTTGGGCAGGTGGTAATAGTAAGGCGTGATGGGGTGGGTCAGGAGTCAGATAGTTTCTTTCTTTTTTTTTTATTTAAAACTCCTCCAGATAGACCCCGTTCCAATAGATTTTTTAAGTAGTTTACAAAAGGCTTCAGTGGGATCACTTTTTAATTTTTTGTAATATACTTCTTCTCCCAATATATTAATGGCTTCTTTTATGTAGTCATCATAGTTCTGCAATACTATGCCCCCACCCTTATCTGCTTGGCCGATAACTAGATTATGGTCACCCGTCAGACGTCTAATTGCGCTAAGTCCCTGTGGCCAGATCTTAGCTTTCTTTGATTTGGGAGAGAGTTTAGAAGTGTTTTTTTCTAAATTATCTAATACAAACTGTTGAAACAGTTCAATACAAGATGCTTCTTCCTTGGGAGGGTTAAACAAGGAAGGGGGGGGCAAATGGAGTTTGTTTGAAATCTTTAAATAGATGGTCAGTAAATGATGAAATGTCGCTATGTATAACTTGTAAAGATTGGTCAGCCGGCATTTCATCTGTGAGAATAGGTGCTCCCATAATTTTCATTTGTTTAAGTTTCTCGTAAACTTGTTAAGATCTACAAACAGATCAAACATATTGGGAGCATTAGGGGGGCAATATGATAAACCATGACCAAATATTCTGATTTAATCATCGTTGAGGGCATGGTCTGATAAGTTAAAGATACCCTCTTTTAATTTTTGAAGTTTCTCCTTTTTTGAGGTGTGCCCTCTGCCTCTTCTTCCTCGCTTGGATATACCCTTTTTTTTGTGATTGTTTTGGTGTTGTGCATTTTTTCTCCACAAAGGGGCCCAGTTGTCGCTCCTCTAAAAAAACATAATTTATGCTTACCTGATAAATGCCTTTCTCCTGTAGTGTAGTCAGTCCACGGGTCATCCATTACTTATGGAATAGACAGAAGAATAGACAGAGCAGAAATCTGTCCCTTTAACGAACTAGTAGATAAGCCCTTTTCTAAACCCTCTTGTAGAAAGGACAATATCCTAGGAATCCTAACCTTACTCCATGAGTAACTCTTGGATTCGCACCAATGTAAATATTTACGCCATATCTTATGGTAAATTTTTCTGGTAACAGGCTTCCTAGCCTGTATTAAGGTATCAATAACCGACTCCGAGAAGCCACGCTTTGATAGAATCAAGCGTTCAATCTCCATGCAGTCAGCTTCAGAGAAATTAGATTTGGATGTTTGAAAAGACCCTGAATTAGAAGGTCCTGTCTCAGAGGCAGAGACCACGGTGGACAGGACGACATGTCCACTAGGTCTGCATACCAGGTCCTGCGTGGCCACGCAGGCGCTATCAGAATCACCGAAGCTCTCTCCTGTTTGATCTTGGCAATCAAACGAGGAAGCATCGGGAATGGTGGAAACACATAAGCCATGTTGAAGACCCAAGGGGCTGTCAGAGCATCTATCAGCACCGCTCCCGGGTCCCTGGACCTGGATCCGTAACAAGGAAGCTTGGCGTTCTGACGAGACGCCATGAGATCCAGATCTGGTTTGCCCCAACGACGAATCAGTTGAGCAAAGACCTCCGGATGAAGCTCCCACTCCCCCGGATGAAAAGTCTGGCGACTTTTTTTTTTATTTAAAACTCCTCCAGATAGACCCCGTTCCAATAGATTTTTAAGTAGTTTACAAAAGGCTTCAGTGGGATCACTTTTTAATTTTTTGTAATATACTTCTTCTCCCAATATATTAATGGCTTCTTTTATGTAGTCATCATAGTTCTGCAATATTATGCCCCCACCCTTATCTGCTTGGCCGATAACTAGATTATGGTCACCCGTCAGACTTCTAATTGCGCTAAGTCCCTGTGGCCAGATCTTAGCTTTCTTTGATTTGGGAGAGAGTTTAGAAGTGTTTTTTTCTAAATTATCTAATACAAACTGTTGAAACAGTTCAATACAAGATGCTTCTTCCTTGGGAGGGTTAAACAAGGAAGGGGGGGGGCAAATGGAGTTTGTTTGAAATCTTTAAATAGATGGTCAGTAAATGATGAAATGTCGCTATGTATAACTTGTAAAGATTGGTCAGCCGGCATTTCATCTGTGAGAATAGGTGCTCCCATAATTTTCATTTGTTTAAGTTTCTCGTAAACTTGTTAAGATCTACAAACAGATCAAACATATTGGGAGCATTAGGGGGGCAATATGATAAACCATGACCAAATATTCTGATTTAATCATCGTTGAGGGCATGGTCTGATAAGTTAAAGATACCCTCTTTTAATTTTTGAAGTTTCTCCTTTTTTGAGGTGTGCCCTCTGCCTCTTCTTCCTCGCTTGGATATACCCTTTTTTTTGTGATTGTTTTGGTGTTGTGCATTTTTTCTCCACAAAGGGGCCCAGTTGTCGCTCCTCTAAAAAAACATAATTTATGCTTACCTGATAACTTCCTTTCTCCTGTAGTGTAGTCAGTCCACGGGTCATCCATTACTTATGGAATATATCTCTTCCTAACAGGAAACTGCAAGAGAATTACCCAGCAGAGCTGCTATATAGCTCCTCCCCTCACATATCATATTCAGTCATTCGACCAAAGCAGACGAGAAAGGAGGAACCATAGGGTGCAGTGGTGACTGGAGTTTAATTAAAATTTAGACCTGCCGTAAAAACAGGGCGGGCCGTGGACTGACTACACTACAGGAGAAAGGAATTTATCAGGTAAGCATAAATTATGTTTTCTCCTGTTAAGTGTAGTCAGTCCACGGGTCATCCATTACTTATGGAATACCAATACCAAAGCTAAAGTACACGGATGAAGGGAGGGACAAGGCAGGAACATTAAACAGAAGGAACCACTGCCTGAAGTACCTTTCTCCCAAAAATAGCCTCAGACGAAGCAAAAGTGTCAAATTTGTAAAATTTTGAAAAAGTGTGAAGCGAAGACCAAGTCGCAGCCTTGCAAATCTGTTCAACAGAGGCCTCATTTTTAAAGGCCCAGGTGGAAGCCACAGCTCTAGTAGAATGAGCTGTAATCCTTTCAGGAGGCTGCTGTCCAGCAGTCTCATAGGCTAAGCGTATTATGCTACGAAGCCAAAAAGAGAGAGAGAGGTAGCCGAAGCCTTTTGACCTCTCCTCTGTCCAGAGTAAACGACAAACAGGGAAGAAGTTTGACGAAAATCCTTAGTTGCCTGCAAATAGAATTTCAGGGCACGGACTACGTCCAGATTATGCAAAAGTCTTTCCTTCTTTGAAGAAGGGTTAGGACACAGAGATGGAACAACAATCTCTTGATTGATATTCCTGTTAGTAACTACCTTAGGTAAGAACCCAGGTTTAGTACGCAGGACTACCTTGTCTGAATGAAAAATCAGATAAGGAGAATCACAATGTAAGGCAGATAACTCAGAGACTCTTCGAGCCGAGGAAATAGCCATCAAAAACGGAACGTTCCTAGATAACAGCTTGATATCAATGGAATGAAGGGGTTCAAATGGAACGCCTTGAAGAACATTAAGAACTAAGTTTAAGCTCCACGGCGGAGCAACAGTCTTAAACACAGGCTTAATCCTAGTTAAAGCCTGACAGAAAGCCTGAACGTCTGGAACTTCAGCCAGACGTTTGTGTAGAAGAATAGACAGAGCAGAAATCTGTCCCTTTAACGAACTAGTAGATAAGCCCTTTTCTAAACCCTCTTGTAGAAAGGACAATATCCTAGGAATCCTAACCTTACTCCATGAGTAACTCTTGGATTCGCACCAATGTAAATATTTACGCCATATCTTATGGTAAATTTTTCTGGTAACAGGCTTCCTAGCCTGTATTAAGGTATCAATAACCGACTCCGAGAAGCCACGCTTTGATAGAATCAAGCGTTCAATCTCCATGCAGTCAGCCTCAGAGAAATTAGATTTGGATGTTTGAAAAGACCCTGAATTAGAAGGTCCTGTCTCAGAGGCAGAGACCACGGTGGACAGGACGACATGTCCACTAGGTCTGCATACCAGGTCCTGCGTGGCCACGCAGGCGCTATCAGAATCACCGAAGCTCTCTCCTGTTTGATCTTGGCAATCAAACGAGGAAGCATCGGGAATGGTGGAAACACATAAGCCATGTTGAAGACCCAAGGGGCTGTCAGAGCATCTATCAGCACCGCTCCCGGGTCCCTGGACCTGGATCCGTAACAAGGAAGCTTGGCGTTCTGACGAGACGCCATGAGATCCAGATCTGGTTTGCCCCAACGACGAATCAGTTGAGCAAAGACCTCCGGATGAAGCTCCCACTCCCCCGGATGAAAAGTCTGGCGACTTAGAAAATCCGCCTCCCAGTTCTCCACGCCTGGGATGTAGATCGCTGACAGGTGGCAAGAGTGAGACTCTGCCCAGCGAATTATCCTTGAGACTTCCAACATCGCTAGGGAACTTCTGGTTCCCCCTTGATGGTTGATGTAAGCCACAGTCGTGATGTTGTCCGACTGAAATCTGATGAACCTCAGAGTTGCTAACTGAGGCCAAGCTAGGAGAGCATTGAATATTGCTCTTAACTCCAGAATATTTATTGGGAGGAGTTTCTCCTCCTGAGTCCATAATCCCTGAGCTTTCAGGGAATTCCAGACTGCTCCCCAGCCTAGAAGGCTGGCGTCTGTTGTTACAATCGTCCAATCTGGCCTGCGAAAGGTCATCCCCTTGGACAGATGTGGCCGAGAAAGCCACCATAGAAGAGAATCTCTGGTCTCTTGATCCAGATTTAGTAGGGGGGACAAATCTGAGTAATCCCCGTTCCACTGACTTAGCATGCACAATTGCAGCGGTCTGAGATGCAGGCGCGCAAATGGTACTATGTCCATTGCCGCTACCATTAAGCCGATTACTTCCATGCACTGAGATACTGACGGGTGTGGAATGGAGTGAAGGACACGGAAAGCATTTAGAAGTTTTAATAACCTGGCCTCTGTCAGGTAAATTTTTATCTCTACAGAATCTATAAGAGTCCCTAGAAAGGGAACTCTTGTAAGTGGTAATAGAGAACTCTTTTCCACGTTCACCTTCCACCCATGCGACCTCAGAAATGCCAGAACTATTTCTGTATGAGACTTGGCAGTTTGAAAACTTGACGCTTGTATCAGAATGTCGTCTAGGTACAGAGTCACCGCTATGCCTCGCGGTCTTAGTACAGCCAGAAGTGATCCTAGAATTTTTGTAAAGATTCTTGGAGCCGTAGCTAATCCGAAGGGAAGAGCTACAAACTGGTAATGCCTGTCTAGGAAGGCAAATCTCAGATACCGGTAATGGTCCTTGTGAATCGGTATGTGAAGGTAGGCATCCTTTAGGTCCACTGTGGTCATGTACTGACCCTCTTGGATCATGGGAAGGATGGTTCGAATAGTTTCCATTTTGAATGATGGAACTCTTAGAAATTTGTTTAGGATTTTTAAGTCCAAGATTGGCCTGAAGGTTCCCTCTTTCTTGGGAACCACAAATAGGTTTGAATAGAATCCCTGCCCGTGTTCCGTCCGCGGAACTGGGTGGATTACCCCCATTAGTAAGAGGTCTTGTACACAGCGTAGAAACGCCTCTTTCTTTATTTGGTTTGCCGATAACCTTGAAAGATGAAATCTCCCCCGTGGAGGAGAAGTTTTGAAGTCCAGGAGATATCCCTGAGATATGATCCCCAACGCCCAGGGATCCTGGACATCTCTTGCCCAAGCCTGGGCGAAGAGAGAAAGTCTGCCCCCCACTAGATCCGTTTCCGGATAGGGGGCCCTCTCTTCATGCTGTTTTGGGGGCAGCAGCAGGTTTCTTGGCCTGCTTGCCCCTGTTCCAGGACTGGTTAACTTTCCAGCCCTGTCTGTAACGAGCAACAGCTCCTTCCTGTTTTGGAGCGGAGGAAGTTGATGCTGCTCCTGCCTTGAAGTTACGAAAGGCACGAAAATTAGACGATTTGGCCCTGTCCTGAGGTAGAGAATGGCCCTTACCTCCCGTAATGTCAGCAATCATTTCTTTCAAGCCGGGCCCGAATAAGGTCTGCCCTTTGAAAGGAATATTAAGCAATTTAGATTTAGAAGTCACGTCAGCTGACCAGGATTTAAGCCATAGCGCTCTGCGCGCTTGGATGGCGAATCCGGAGTTCTTAGCCGTAAGTTTGGTTAAATGCACAACGGCATCAGAAACAAATGCATTAGCTAGCTTAAGTGTCTTAAGCTTGTTGATTATTTCATCCAATGGAGCTGAGCGAATGGCCTCTTCCAGAGACTCAAACCAGAATGCTGCCGCAGCAGTGACAGGCGCAATGCATGCGAGGGGCTGTAAAATAAAACCTTGTTGAACAAACATTTTCTTAAGGTAACCCTCTAATTTTTTATCCATTGGATCTGAAAAGGCACAACTATCCTCCACCGGGATAGTGGTACGCTTAGCTAAAGTAGAAACTGCTCCCTCCACCTTAGGGACCGTCTGCCATAAGTCTCGTGTGGTGGCGTCAATAGGAAACATTTTCCTAAATATGGGAGGAGGGGTAAAAGGCACACCCGGTCTATCCCACTCCTTGCTAATAATCTCTGTAAGCCTTTTTGGTATAGGAAATACGTCAGTACACACCGGTACCGCATAGTATCTATCCAACCTACATAATTTCTCTGGAATTGCAACCGTGTTACAATCATTCAGAGCCGCTAATACCTCCCCTAGCAATGTGCGGAGGTTCTCTAGCTTAAATTTAAAATTGGAAATCTCTGAATCCAGTCTCCCTGGATCAGATCCGTCACCCACAGAATGAAGCTCTCCGTCCTCACGTTCTGCAAACTGTGACGCAGTATCTGACATGGCTCTCATCTCATCCGCGCGCTCTATCCTTAACCCAGAGCTATCGTGCTTGCCTCTTAATTCTGGCAACTTAGATAATACTTCTGTCATAACAGTAGCCATGTCTTGCAAAGTGATTTGTAAGGGCCTCCCTGATGTACTTGGCGCCACAAAATCACGCACCTCCTGAGCGGGAGGCGAAGGTACTGACACATGAGGAGAGTTAGTCGGCATAACTTCCCCCTCGTCGTCTGGTGATAATTTTTTTTACATGTAAAGATTGACTTTTATTTAAAGTAGCATCAATGCAATTAGTACACAAATTTCTATTGGGTTCCACATTGGCCTTTAAACATAGTGAACAAAGAGATTCATCTGAGTCAGACATGTTTAAACAAACTAGCAATGAGACTAGCAAGCTTGGAAATACTTTTCTAAATAAATTTACAAGCAATATAAAAAAACGTTACTGTGCCTTTAAGAAGCACAGAAAAACTGACACAGTTGAAATAACAATGACCAAAATAGTTATAGCAACCAAATTTTCACAGTAAATGTATTAAGTTAGCAAAGGATTGCACCCACCAGCAAATGGATGATTAACCCCTTAGTACCCAAAAACGGATAACAATTATATAATTAACGTTTTTCTCACAGTCAAATACACTGTCACAGGACTGCTGTGCCTGATTACCTCCCTCAAAATGGATTTTGAAGACCCCTGAGCTCTCTAGAGACGATCTGGATCATGGAGGATGAAGTAGACAGATTGTGACTGAATTTTTACTGTGCAAAAAAGTGCTAAAATAGGCCCCTCTCACTCATATTACAACAGTGGGGAAGCTCAGAAACTGTTTCTATGCAGAAAACAAAAATGGCCATGTGGTAAAAATCATGCCCCAATAAGTTTTATCACCAAGTACCTCACAAAAACGATTAACAAGCCAGTAAACGTTTTAAACATACATTTGAAAGTTATGTATTATTATTAATAAGCCTGCTACCAGTCGTTTTTACTGCAGTTAAGGCTCATACATTATTTCAGTATTAACAGTATTTTCAGAGTCAATTCCATTCCTTAGAAAAATACATTCAGTGTACACACACATCAGCCTGATACCAGTCGCTATCACTGCATTTAAGGCTGAACTTACTTTACAATGGTATCAGCAGTATTTTCTCAGTCAATTCCATTCCTCAGAAAATAAATTACTGCACATACCTCATTTGTTGCAGGGGAGCCCTGCATGCTATTCCCCTTCTCTGAAGTTACCTCACTCCTCAGATGAGAACAGCCAGTGGATCTTAGTTACGTCTGCTAAGACCATAGAAAAAAACCCAGGCAGATTCTTCTTCTAATGCTGCCTGAGAATAAACAGCACACTCCGGTGCCATTTAAAATAACAAACTTTTGATTGTAGAAATAAACTAAGTTAAAAAACACCACAGATCTCTCACATCTTCCTTTTTAGTTAGGCTCCAAGAGAATGACTGAATATGATATGTGAGGGGAGGAGCTATATAGCAGCTCTGCTGGGTAATTCTCTTGCAGTTTCCTGTTAGGAAGAGATATATTCCATAAGTAATGGATGACCCGTGGACTGACTACACTTAACAGGAGAAAAGGACTACTATTGTTAGAGGTTGATGGTCTTTCATCATTTCTATGATTTTGCGTAGTAAAACATTGAGTCTCAGGAGCTTGATTTCTCTTTTCTAAAACCTGATATCGATTGTGTGTCTGTGTTGTATATTGGCGAGATGGTTGTCTGGGAGGATACTGGGGCTGATGATTATAGTATCCTTTGTTGTCTTGTGGTGTTATATTAGCCCATCTAGTCTGGTTATTATAATTAGCCTCATTAGTATGAGTATTCTTCCCATGTGAGCTGATTTTCCCATTATCCCAACCATTTCTGGTGTTATGATTATAATTATTGTTATCAAATCTGCGGTTCCCATGGTTGTTTCTATTTTTATTCTTATTTCCATGATTTGATTTCTTGGAATTTTGTACTACAGTCCATTCCCCCTCTTTATCAACTTTAGTTTTTTTGTTGTAAGTATAAACCAAACCATTAGTATAGTCTTCCTCATTCCATTTCATTTTTTGTGTTTTTATATTAATCAGATCAGTCTTATAGCTATCAGAGGCTTTTATGGTGAAATTATTTAATCTATGATCATCTTCGTGATCTTTAAAATTACTCAAAACGTTTAGGATCTTTTCAATATCTTTCCCTACCTCATCAACCAAGGACTGTCTATGGGTAATGAGGAGATCAATCAAATTAAATGAGCAATAATCGAATATAGCATACCATTTTTTTCCCAATAACTCCTCATTGTTTTGAAAAGAGCAATTCTTAAAGACACTCGGACCTCTGAGATATAGATATACATATAGATATAGATATATACACACACAGCCCCTGCATCTGTATTACAGATACACAGGTATATATTATAAACACCCACTACCTGTATACAGTAGATCTGAGCACACATACAGCACCTATACATTACACACCTCAGTATACACCATGTGTTACTAAAGGTACATTCATTTCTATAGGCACACATACACATTACTATAGATACACACACTATACATATTATTACACACATTACTATAGACACACACACTATACATATTATTACACGCATTACTATAGACAGATACACTATACACATTATTACACACATTACTATAGACTTACACACACTATACACATTACTATAGGCACACACTATACACATTATTACACACATTACTATAGACACACTATAGACAGACACATACACTATACACATTACTATAGTCACACACACTATACACATTATTACACACATGACTATAGACACACACACACACACACAATATACACATTACTATAGACACACACTATACACATTACTATAGACACACACACATTATTACACACATTACTATAGACACACTATACACACACACACACTATACACACATTACTAATGAGACAGACACGCACTATACACATTATTACACACATTACTATAGACACACACACACACACACTATACACATTAATATAGACACACACACACTACTATAGACACACATTATACACATTACTAATGAGACATACACACACATTACTATAGACACACTATACACATTATTACACACATTACTATAGACACACAGTATACACATTACTACACACATTACTATAGAGACATAGTATACACATCCTTACTATAGACACACACACTATACACATTACTATAGACATACATTACTATAGGCACACGATATACACATTATTACACACATTACTAATGAGACACAAAGTCACACATTATTACACACATTACTATAGACACACACATACACTATACACAGTATTACACACCCATTACTATAGATGCATACACTATACACATTACTATAGACACATACACACATTACTATAAACAGATACACATTACTATAGACACACACTACTATAGACAGATACACATTACTATAGACACACACACTATACATATTATTACACACATTACTATAGACAGATATACTATACATATTATTACACACACTACTATAGACAGATACACTATAAATAGTATACACATTACTATAGACACACACACACACTATACACATTACTATAGTCACACACACTATACACATTATTACACACATGACTATAGACTCACACACACAATATACACATTACTATAGACACACACTATACACATTATTACACACATTACTATAGACACACACTATACACAGATACACTATACATATTATTACACACATTACTATAGACACACACACTATACATATTATACACATTACTATAGACACACACACACACACTATAGATATAATACACACACACTATACATATTATTACACACATTACTATAGACTTACACACACTATACACATTACTATAGGCACACACTATACACATTATTACACACATTACTATAGACACACTATACACATTACACACACACTATACACATTACTATAGTCACACATTACACACATGACTTTAGACACACACACACACAATATTCACATTACTATAGACACACACTATACACATTATTACACACATTACTATAGACACACTATACACACACACACATTACTATATACACACACACACACACAATACACATTACTATAGACACACTATACATAGTATACACATTACTATAGACACACACTATACATATTATTACACGCATTACTATAGACAGATACACTATACACATTATTACACATATTACTATAGACAGATACACTATACATATTATTACACACATTACTATAGACTTACACACACTATACAAATTATTACACACACTATAGACATTACTAGTCACACACACAATATACACACACTATACACATTATTACTATAGACACACACATTATTACACACATTACTATAGACACACTATACACACACACACACTACTATAGACACACACTATACACATTATTACACACATTACTATAGACACACACACTATACACATTACTATAGACACACACAATACACATTACTATAGACACACACACAATACACATTACTATAGACACACACACACATTACTAATGAGACAGACACACACATTACTATAGACACACTATACACATTATTACACACATTACTATAGACACACACTATACACATTACTAATGAGACAGACACACACATTACTATAGACACACTATACACATTACTATAGACACACAGTATACACATTACTATAGACACACTATACACATCATTACTATAGACACACACACTATACACATCATTACTATAGACACACACACTATACACATCATTACTATAGACACACACACTATACACATTACTATAGACATACATTATTACACACATTACTATAGGCACACAATATACACATACATTATTACACACACTATACACATTATTACACACATTACTAATGAGACACAGTCACACATTATTACACACATTACTATAGACACACACATACACTATACACAGTATTACACACCCATTACTATAGATGCATACACTATACACATTACTATAGACACATACACACATTACTATAAAGAGATACACATTACTATAGACACACACACTATACATATTATTACACACATTACTATAGACACACACACTATACACATTACTATAGGCACAAACTATACACATTATTACACCCATTACTATAGATGCATACACTATACACATTACTATAGACACATACACACATTACTATAAACAGATACACATTACTATAGACACACACACATTACTATAGACACACTATAGACAGACACATACACTATACACATTACTATAGTCACACACACTATACACATTATTACACACATGACTTTAGACTCACACACACAATATACACATTACTATAGACACACACTATACACATTATTACACACATTACTATAGACAAACACACTATACACATTACTATAGACATACATTATTACACACATTACTATATACACACACACACAATACACATTACTATAGACAGATACACTATACATATTATACACATTACTATAGACACACACACTATACATATAATACACACACACACTATACATATTATTACACACATTACTATAGACACACACACTATACATATTATTACACGCATTACTATAGACAGATACACTATACACATTATTACACACATTAATATAGACAGATACACTATACATATTATTACACACATTACTATACACATTACTATAGGCACACACTATACACATTATTACACACATTACTATATACACTATACACAGACACGTACACTATACACATTACTATAGTCACACACTATACACATTATTACTATAGACACACACACATTATTACACACATTACTATAGACACACACTATACACACATTACTAATGAGACAGACACGCACATTACTATAGACACACACTATACACATAATTACACACATTACTATAGACACACTATACACATTAATATAAACACACACAATACACATTACTATAGACACACATAACTATAGACACATACACATTACTATAGACACACACTATACACATTACTAATGAGACAGACACACACATTATTACACACATTACTATAGACACACAGTATACACATTACTACACACATTACTATAGACACACACTATACACATCATTACTATAGACACACACACTATACACATACATTATTACACACATTACTATAGGCACACACTATACACATTATTACACCCATTACTAATGAGATACAAAGTCACACATTATTACACCCATTACTATAGGCACACATACACTATACACAGTATTACACACCCATTACTATAGACACATACACACATTACTATAAACAGATACACATTACTATAGACACACACACTATACATATTATTACACACATTACTATAGACAGACACACTATACATAGTATACACATTGCTATAGACACACACACACACTATACATATTATTACACACATTACTATAGACAGATACACTATACATATTATACACATTACTATAGACACACACACTATACATATTATTACACACACATTATACATATTATACACATTACTATAGACACACACACACTATAGATATAATACACACACACTATACATATTATTACACGCATTACTATAGACAGATACACTATACACATTACTATAGACAGATACACTATACATATTATTACACACATTATACACATACACACACTATACACATTACTATAGGCACACACTATACACATACACTATACACATTACTATAGTCACACACTATACACATTATTACACACGACTTTAGACTCACACACACACAATATACACATTACTATAGACACACACTATACACATATTACTATAGACACACACAATACATAGACACACACTATACATAGTATACACATTACTATAGACAGATACACTATACATATTATACACATTACTATAGACACATACACTATACATATAATACACACACACACACACTATACATATTATTACACGCATTACTATAGACAGATACACTATACACATTATTACACACATTACTATAGACAGATACACTATACATATTATTACACACATTACTATAGACTTACACACACTATACACATTACTATAGGCACACACACTATACACATTATTACTATAGACACACACATTATTACACACATTACTATAGACACACTATACACACATTACTAATGAGACAGACACGCACATTACTATAGACACACACTATACACATTACTATAGACACACACACTATACACAATTACTATAGACACACACACACATTACTATAGACACATAACTATAGACACACACATTACTATAGACACACACTATACACATTACTAATGAGACAGACACACACATTACTATAGACACACTATACACATTATTACACACATTACTATAGACACACAGTATACACATTACTACACACATTACTATAGACACACACTATACACATCATTACTATAGACACACACACACACTATACACATCATTACTATAGACACACACACTATACACATTACTATAGACATACATTATTACACACATTACTATAGGCACACAATATACACATACATTATTACACACATTACTATAGACACACACTATACACATTATTACACACATTACTAATGAGACACAAAGTCACACATTATTACACACATTACTATAGACACACACATACACTATACACAGTATTACACACCCATTACTATAGATGCATACACTATACACATTACTATAGACACACACACACATTACTATAGACAGATAAACTATACATATTATACACACACTATACATATTATTACACACATTACTATAGACAGATACACTATACATAGTATACACATTACTATAGACACACACACACTATACATATTATTACACACATTACTATACATATTATTACACGCATTACTATAGACAGATACACTATAGATATTATACACATTACTATAGACACACACTATACATATTATTACACACATTACTATGGACAGATACACTATACATATTACACACATTACTATAGACTTACACACACTATACACATTACTATAGGCACACACTATACACATTATTACACACACTATAGACACACTATACACATTATTACACACACACATTATTACACACATGACTTTAGACTCACACACACACACAATATACATATTACTATAGACACACACTATACACATTATTACACACATTACTATAGACAAACACACTATACACATTACTATAGACATACATTATTACACACATTACTATATACACACACACACAATACATAGTATACACATTACTATAGACAGATACACTATACATATTATACACATTACTATAGACACACACACTATACATATAATACACACACACACTATACATATTATTACACACATTACTATAGACACACACACTATACATATTATTACACGCATTACTATAGACAGATACACTATACACATTATTACACACATTACCATAGACACACACTATACATATTATACACATTACTATAGACAGATACACTATACATATTATTACACACATTACTATAGACTTACACACACTATACACATTACTATAGGCACACACTATACACATTATTACACACACTATAGACAGACACGTACACTATACACATTACTATAGTCACACACACTATACACATTATTACACACATGACTATAGACACACACTATACACATTATTACTATAGACACACACACATTACTATAGACACACACATTACTATAGACACACTATACACACACATTACTATAGACACACACACTATACACACATTACTAATGAGACAGACACGCACATTACTATAGACACACACTATACACATTATTACACACATTACTATAGACACACACTATACACATTACTAATGAGACAGACACACACATTACTATAGACACACTATACACATTATTACACACATTACTATAGACACACAGTATACACATTACTATAGACACACACTATACACATCATTACTATAGACACACACACTATACACATTACTATAGACATACATTATTACACACATTAATATAGGCACACAATATACACCTACATTATTACACACATTACTATAGACACACACTATACACATTATTACACACATTACTAATGAGACACAAAGTCACACATTATTACACATATTACTATAGACACACATACACTATACACAGTATTAGACACCCATTACTATAGATGCATACACTATACACATTACTATAGACACATACACACATTACTATAGACACACACACACATTACTATAGACAGACACACTATACACATTACTATAGACACACATTACTATAGACACACTATACATATTATTACACACACACTATACACATTACTATAGACACACACTATACATATTATACACATTACTATAGACACACACACTATACATATTATACACATTACTATAGACACACACACTATACATATTATTACACATTACTATAGACACACACACTATATATATATATTATTACACACATTACTATAGACAGATACACATTACCATAGACACACACTATACATATTATACACATTACCATAGACACACACTATACACATTATACACATTACCATAGACACACACTATACATATTATTACACACAATACTATAGACAGATACACTATACACATTACCATAGACACACACTATACACATTATACATATTATTACACACATTACTATAGACAGATACACTATACACATTACCATAGACACACACTATACATATTATTACACACAATAAAATAGACAGATACACTATACACATTACCATAGACACACACTATACATATTATACACATTACTATAGACACACATTATACATATTATTACACACATTACTATAGACAGATACACTATACACATTACTATAGACACACACTATACATATTATACACATTACTATATAGACACACACACTATAGATAATATTACACACATTACTATAGACACACAAACTATAGACACACACTATACATATTATTACACATTACTATAGACACACACTATACATATTATTACACACATTACTATAGACACACAAACTATACATATGATACACATTACTATAGACACACACACTATACATATGATACACATTACTATAGACACACACACTATACATATTATACACATTACTATAGACACACACACTATACATATTATACACATTACTATAGACACACACACTATAGATAATATTACACACATTACTATAGACACACACTATACATATTACACATTACTATAGGCACACATTATACATATTACACACATTACTATAGACACACACACTATACATATTATACACATTACTATAGACACACACACTATAGATAATATTACACACATTACTATAGACACACATTATACATATTACACACACACTATAGATAATATTACACACATTACTATAGACACACAAACTATACATATTATACACATTACTATAGACACACACTATACATATTACACACATTACTATAGACACACACACACACTATACATATACACATTACTATAGACACACACACTATAGATAATATTACACACATTACTATAAACACACACTATACATATTATTACACATTACTATAGACACACATTATACATATTATTACACACATTACTATAGACACACACACACTATAGATAATATTACACACATTACTATAGACACACAAACTATACATATTACTATAGACACACACACACTATACATATTATTACACACATTACTATAGTCACACACACTATACATATTATTACACACATTACTATAGTCACACACACTATACATATTATTACACACATTATTATAGACACACACACTATAGATAATATTACACACATTACTATAGACACACAAACTATACATATTACTATAGACACACACACTATACATATTATTACACACATTACTATAGACACACACACTATACATATTACACACATTACTATAGACACACAAACTATACATATTATACACATTACTATAGACACACACTATACATATTATTACACACATTACTATAGACACACACTATACATATTATACATATTACCATAGACACACACTATACATATCATACACATTACCATAGACACACATTATACACATTACCATAGACACACACACACTATACATTATTACACACATTACTATAGACAGATACACTATACACATTACCATAGACACACACTATACATATTATACACATTACTATAGAGAGATACACTATACACATTACTATAGACACACACACTATACATATTATTACACACATTACTATAGACACACACACTATACATATTATTACACACATTACTATAGACACACACACTATACATATTATTACACACATTACTATAGACACACACACTATACATATTATTACACACATTACTATAGACACACACACTATACATATTATACACATTACTATAGACACACACACTATAGATAATATTACACACATTACTATAGACACACAAACTATACATATTATACACATTACTATAGACACACACTATACATATTATACACATTACTATAGAGAGATACACTATACACATTACTATAGACACACACTATACATATTATACACATTACTATAGACAGATACACTATACACATTACTATAGACACACACACTATACATATTATTACACACATTACTATAGACACACACACTATACATATTATTACACACATTACTATAGACACACAAACTATACATATTATACACATTACTATAGACACACACTATACATATTATACACATTACTATAGAGAGATACACTATACACATTACTATAGACACACACTATACATATTATACACATTACTATAGACAGATACACTATACACATTACTATAGACACACACACTATACATATTATTACACACATTACTATAGACACACACACTATAGATAATATTACACACATTACTATAGACACACACACTATAGATAATATTACACACATTACTATAGACACACACACACTATAGATAATATTACACACATTACTATAGACACACACACACTATAGATAATATTACACACATTACTATAGACACACAAACTATACATATTATACACATTACTATAGAGAGATACACTATACACATTACTATAGACACACACTATACATATTATACACATTACTATAGACAGATACACTATACACATTACTATAGACACACACACTATACATATTATTACACACATTACTATAGACACACACACTATAGATAATATTACACACATTACTATAGACACACACACTATAGATAATATTACACACATTACTATAGACACACACACTATAGATAATATTACACACATTACTATAGACACACAAACTATACATATTATACACATTACTATAGACACACACTATACATATTATACACATTACTATAGAGAGATACACTATACACATTACTATAGACACACACTATACATATTATACACATTACTATAGACACACACTATACATATTACACACATTACTATAGACAAACTATACAAATTTTTACACATAACAATATATCAGAGCTATGTATCTACCTGACAGGAATTCTCAATCCCGCCCCTACTAGATGATTGGTTGGTAAAACCGGCGTATCTAAAACATCACAACCAATGACATCGTGACTAGAAGCTGCGCATGCGCACGCTCTTGAAGTGACAGCTGCAGTTATGGTACGTTGATACGTCATTTTCCCTTGTTTGCATAATGTTTTGTTGCAAACGTCAAACGGGAACGTTAGTAACGGAGTATGTGACATCCGGCTGCGGGAGCCGAAACCGGTGAAAGGTTATAGCTGAAAGTCAGTTGTGTAATAGTCTATGGGGCGGGACTTTTTTTGCACATACAGAGGCATAGACCAATGAGCTACCTTGGTTCTAGTATAACCAATGATATGTTTGAATAGACCGTGAGTGAAAGAGCAGTCGGCCAATGACAGAACGGCATATCCGGAATGTAGGTGTGATTTTATTTATTGACCAATCAAAATGTGGTTTTTACCCCTTCCCTATCACCTTACCAGTAAGCGAGAAGGTTAATATGGGTAGTGTTTGAACCAATAGACGTCCTAGTTTGCAACAGACAACCAATGGGATTGAAGAGATAATGAAGTTAGGGAACAACTCCACCAATCAAATAATAGACAAAAAGTGATTATGGAACTAAACAGGAAACACATAAAGTAAATGTGAAGACAGCTCCTGGGGAGCACATACAGTGTATAGTCAGGTACTGTAAATAAATACTAACTGGCTACTAATATTGTTATATGGGGAGTAAGTGTTCTCCACCCCAAGACTTTTTTTGTTTAAGTGACAGTTCATTTGCATAATGGGTTTATTCCTCCATAGGTGTAGAAAGCAGGGCACACAGGGTTAAATAGGTGATTTAGGTTATTTCCCCCTCTTCAATAAAATACACTAAATCTATTACTCATTAATTGTTATTACTCAGCATCTTGTAATTACAAGAAATTGCTATTGTCTTTCAATAAATTAACATACTGACCAAATGTGAAAACCCTGGGAATACATTTACACCTTGTTTGCTGTAATTGTTTTTTAAATTTCCCATTCACTTGCCTTATTTGCAGGAGCCAATTCAGACTATTTACTGGAGTAGAAACTAGCTAGCCACTGTCATGCAGCTTAGCAAAACTTGCATTCTTGCAGCATATTTTATTTTATCACCTCCGCTGATGAGGCCAATTATCAGATTTCAATTACAGTGAAAGGGACTAAATAGATCAAAGTAAATTGCCAAGTTTGTTGTACTATGCATAATTTTATTTTACAATCGTGTAAAGTAATATATATATTATTATTTATTATTATTATCGGTTATTTGTAGAGCGCCAACAGATTCCGCAGTGCTAGAATATATATATATACAGTATATAATCATTACTGTGTAAAGCAATTGTGCAATGGGTATATGTTTTAGATAGGTGAACTGATAACGTTTCCAGTAACTCTAAGCACTAGTTTTCAAACCTTTCCGCAGCCCTCCCCATAAGGCCAGATTTACAGGATTACCTTGAATGAAAGCAAGTAAAATAACCATATCGGCTGATTATATCACCTGTGCTCTATTTCAGATATCCTTAAAAGCTGGCCTGTTAGAGAGGCCCGAGGACAGGTTTGAAAACCAGTGACTTAAAGGGACATCGCACACTAGATTTTTCTTTGCATAACTGTTTTGTAGATGACCCATTCATACAGCCTATACAGCTTTTTTGTTGTAAAAATGAATAGTTTTGCTTATTTTTAAATTACATTGTGCTGATTTTCAGACTCCTAACCAAGCCACAAAGTGTTAGAAGTAGACTGTTGTCTACCTACTCCAGCTTGCTCCTGTTTGTGCAAAGGGTCTTTTCATATGCAGGGGAGGGGGGATTTTCTCTTTTTGCTATCCAGCACATTTCAGTGGGTGTCCCTGCCTAACCTTTTCAGCAGTGCTAAACTGGGAGCTTCTAAGTAAGTTTTTAAAAGGTTTTATACTGGATGTTTATATCAGTACCTGTGCATATTCTTCCTTAAAGTAGTGTCTATTACATGCAGTTATATGAAAATTGGTGTATACTGTCCCTTTAAAGGAACATGAAACGCAAATATTTATTTTCAGGATTTAGATAGAACATACAATTTAAAAAAAAAAAAAAGAATTCCAATTTACTCTGCTATCAAATGTGCTTCATTCTCTTTATATCTTTTGCTGAAGAAGTTGCAATGCACTATTGGCAGCTGAACACATCTAGTTAGCCAATCACAAGAAACAAATGTGTGCAGGCACCAATCACCAGCTAGCTCCCACTGGTTTAGGATATGTACATATTATTTTTTAACAACTGATACCAAGAGAACAAAGTACATTTGAAAACAGAAGTACATTTTAAAGTGCCTTAAAATATGCTCTGTCTGAATCATGCCTGTTTAATTTTAATTTCCCTATCCCTATAAAGACATTTCAGTTAAAGTGAATGTAAATTTTGATTGTAAAGTGCCCGGTTTTTAAAAATTCGATTTTAAACAGAGGCACTTTAATTCATTAAAATTTACATTTCACTCGTGTTGTGAAAAAAAAACTTACCTTTTAAACTTGACAGCTGCTCCAGCTTCCTCCACCCGTCGCAAAGCCTCTTCCTGGGTCTAAAATTAGGAATCCGGCTTCCTCCAATCACGGCATTGTATTAGACACTTATTCACCCGGGGGGGGGGGGGGGGGGGGCCGTGATTGGAGGATGACCTATCCATCATTTCTGACATCAGAAATGGCTTGCGACGACCGGAGGAAGCTGGAGCAGCTGTCAAGTTTAAAAGGTAAGTTTTTTTCACAACAGGAGTGAAATGTAAATTTTAATGAATTAAAGTGCCTCTGTTTAAAATCGAATTTTTAAAAATCAGGCACTTTAGCATTCACTTTAAAACTGCAATACACTTGTAACTTTCAGTGTTTCAGTGAGAGCTTTTACACTGCACGGGCACATAATATCTAGATATGCCAGCATTTTGAGCAAAAATGCACTTATCTATATTTAAGAACTGACCCTTAAAGGACACCACTAGAAATTAATTCAGCTGATTAAATGACTCAGCTAACCCCATTTTTTTTTTCTTTCATGATTCACAGAGTTTACCTATTTTAACCCCGTAACGAACAGGACGTACCTTTTACGTCACATGTCCTTAAGGGGTGTTTGGCCCTGTAATAGCGCAGGTCCTGCCGAAAGTGGCTAGACCACGCTATTACAACATGAAACCCTCCTGGTGGCATTGGGCTAGTGGCGAGAGCCGTGCTATTAAACCCCAACATAGAAAAATGACTGTCAACGTACAGGGTGCATCACCAAGGGGTTAAAAAAAACTTTCCAATTTACTTCCTTCTTATGGTATCCTTTGTTGAAGGCCATACCTAGCAGTAGTGTATGTACACGGTTTAACATTATTAATGGGATAGTAAGTCATAATTATGAATAGAACATGAAATTTTAAACAACTTTCCAATTTTCTTATATCATCAATTTTGTATAGTTCTCTTGATATCCTTTGTTAAAGAGTAACCCAAGGTGAGCTCAGGAGCGTGCACGTGTCTTAAGCCACCTGGCAGCTGTGTTTGCAATATTGTTTATAGCAAGTTATACATAGTTACAAACACTGCTACTGTAGACTGCTATAGACGTGCACACTCCTATCAGCCTACCTAGCTTTAGTTTTCAACAAAGAATACCAAGAGAACAAAGCAAATAAGATAATATAAATACATTAGAAAGTTGCTTAAAATTGCTGTTCTATCTGAATCATGAAAGGTAAATTTTGACTAAACCATCCCTTTGACATTAAAGGGATAATCTTTCATGATTCAAATAGAACAGCAATTTTAAGCAACTTTCTAATTTACTCCTATTATCATTTTTTCCTTTCTCTTGCTATCTTTATTTGAAAGCAAGAATGTAAGCTTGGGAGTCGACCTATTTTTGGTTAAGCACCTGGGTTGCGCTTGCTGATTGGTGGCTAAATGTAGCCACCAATCAGCAAGCGCTATCCAGGGTTCTGAACCAAAAATGGTCCGGCCGAAGAAAAATTAATAGGAGTAAATTAGAAAGTTGCTTAAAATTGCTGCTCTATTTGAATCATGAAAGAAAAAAATGGGTTTAGTCACGCACCTTCTTCTAATTATGGTTGCTGGCGCTGCTATTTTGAAACCTAGGTTACACTTCGGGTCTCTGAAGGAGAGTTACTGCACATATGCAAACGCATCAGCACTGGAGTGAAAAGCTAGATTTCAATATGGCGGTTGCCATGTCTAGAGTGAGACGGGGGATAAACCTCAATACTATGCTTATTACATTGTATTTAGTGGTTAATAAAGCACTATTTATAAGCTCTGTCATATAGTGCTGTAGACTCCCCCACGCTCTTCTTATATTCCGTTAATATGCATTATCTATGTTGCTTCCCACCAGGAACTAGCAGAATTAGCCAATGAGCTTGAGCAGGAAGTACACAAGTGATACTGTCGTGTTGGTTTCAGTTTAAATCCTTTTTACTGTACATTTTTTAGAAAACCTCACATCATAGTTAAATGCTGATTTTTCATTTGGACAATAGCAAATTTAAAGGGACATTATACACTCATTTTTTCTTTGCATAAATGTTTTGTAGAGGATCTATTTATATAGCCCATAAAGTTTGTTTTTTAAATAAATGTTTAGTTTTGCTTATTTTTAAATAACATTGCTCTGATTTTCAGACTCCTAACCAAGCCCCAAAGTTTTATGTGAATACCGTCAGCTACCATCTCCAGCTTGCTCCTGTTTGTGTAAAGGGTCTTTTCATATGCAAAAGAAGGGGGAGGGTCTTATTTGCCACTTGCAGTGGGCTTTCCAGCTAACCTTTTTAACAGAGCCAAACTGACAGCTTCTAAGTACATTTTTAAAGAGTTTTATACTGGATTTTTATATCAGTATCTGTGCATATTATTCTTTATAGTAGTGTCTATTACATGCAGTTATATGAAAATGAGTGTATACTGTCCCTTTAATAGTAGTGTCTACTACATGCAGTTGTATGAAAATGAGTGTATACTGTCCCTTTAAGTACGGTGTCCATTTAAAGGAATGGTAACGTCAAAATGAAACTTTCATGATTCAGATTAAAGGGACACTGAACCCAAATTTTTTCTTTTGTGATTCAGATAGAGCATGCAATGTTAAGCAACTTTCTAATTTACTCCTATTATCAATTTTTCTTTGTTCTCTAGCTATCTTTATTTGAAAAAGAAGGCATCTAAGTTTTTTTGTTTCAGTACTCTGGACAGCACTTTTTTATTGGTGGATGAATTTATCCACCAATCAGCAAGGGCAACCCAGGTTGTTCACTAAAAATGGGCCGGCATCTAAACTTACTTTCTTACAGTTCAAATAAAGATACCAAGAGAATGAAGAAACTTTGATAATAGGAGTAAATTAGAAAGTTGCTTAAAATTGCATGCTCTATCTGAATCATGAAAGAAAAAATTTGGGTTCAGTGTCCCTTTAAGTTAACAAATTACTTCTATTATCTATCATTTGCTTTGTTTTCTTGGTATCCTTTGTTAAAACGCATACCTAGGTAGGATCAAGAGCAGCAATGCACTACTAGGGGCTAACTGCTGATTGGTGGCTGCACATATATGCCTCTTGTCATTGGCTCAGCTGATGTGCTCAGCTAGCTCCCAGCTTATTCAACAAAAGATACCAAAAGAATAAAGCACATTTGATAATATAAGTACATTTGAAAGTTTAAAATGGTATGCTCTGTCTGATTCATGAAAGAAGATTTTTCATGTCCCTTTAAATCACGATGACTTTTATGCCAGTTGTATTTTATATATTAGTATGGAGTTCACTTTTGAGACTTTTCATTAATATTATAGTATTTTATTACCTTTTTATAAATCTGACTTGATGATTTTTTTTTTTTTTAAACGGAACTTTCTTGGAGCCAGGGATCTTTGACTCCTAAACTTCTAGTTTTGACTCCAAAAAGTAATCTCTCACTGTATTAAAGGGACAGTTAACAACACTTTTTTATTGTTTAAAAAATAGATAATCCCTTTATTACCCATTCCCCAGTTGTGCATAACCAATCACTGTTATATTAATACACTTTTTACCTCTGTGATTACCTTGTATCTAAGCCTCTGCAGACTGCCCCCTGATCACATGACTTTTTATTGATTATCTATTGACTTGCATTTTAGCCAATTAGTGCTGTGTCATCCACAAATCCACGGGAGAGAGCACAGTGTTATCTATATGGCCCACATGAACTAGCAGTCTCCTGTTGTGTAAAGCAAATAAAAAGCACATGATTAGAGGCTGTCTATAGTGGCTTAGAAACAGGCAGAAATTTAGAGGTTTAAAGGTTATAAAGTATATTAATATAACAACGTTGGTTGTACAAAGCTGGGGAATGGGTAGTAAAGTAATTATTTATATTTTTAAACAATTACAATTTTGGTGTTGGCTGTCCCTTTAAACGATTCCCAGGTTCCTAAAAGATATGTCTGGCTCTTCAATGTTCTGATTGGCTGTTCATTTTCAGAAGAATATGACTCTGACTGGTGACCATCTCATGGTCGAGATGTTATATTTTCTGCCTTTGTCTATACAGGTCATGGTGATCTCATTAGTCTTGTTATCCTTATCTCTAGACTTGAACATGCCCCCATGATGCAATGCCGGGTCATCTACAGAAGAGGAGCCCCGCTCTGCTCAGCAATTGGTCAATGTGGTTCAAGGACCTACACACGGTGAGGAACCTTCTGCTTGCACGTAACCAACGGAGGTGCCACCAATAACGTGTCAGCTTCACTTTCTTCCAACAGTTTCTTCCATGAGTAACAGAATGAGAAGTTTGCAAGTTTTTTAAGTTTTGATAATTAGAAAGCTTAAAGGGATATTAAACTCTCATGTTATTTCCCTATTCAGTTTAAGGAAGTTTACTATGAAATCTCATGAGATCACAGTAAAAGAGTCCATGACCTCAGCACTGCTGATGCTGATTGGCTGCTGTTTATTTCTTCATTTTATTTTATTTTTACACAGAACTTACTCTGCTGAGCTGAGGAAATTGTGAAGTAAAATATCTTCTTTTTTACATAGAGATGCTCAGGTGATATTTTCCTGTCAGCTTTTTACAGTTATACTGCATCAGTTTCAAGCATATGAGTATTATGTCCCTTTAAATACAAGGTAATCACAGAGGTAAAAAGTGTATTAATAAAACTGTGTTGGTTATGCAAAACTGGGGAATGGTAAATAAAGGGATAATCTATCTTTTTAAACCATAAACATTTTTGGTGTTTACTATCCCTTTAACCCTCATATAGCCGACATTTCTCTTGTAAGGTGTATCCAGTCCACGGATCATCCATTACTTGTGGGATATTCTCATTCCCAACAGGAAGTTGCAAGAGGACACCCACAGCAGAGCTGTAATATAGCTCCTCCCCTAACTGTCATAGCCAGTCATTCTCTTGCAACTCTCAACAAGCTAGGACGTTGTAGGAGAGAGTGGTTAAATATAGCTAGTTTATTTTCTTCAATCAAAAGTTTGTTATTTTTAAATAGTACCGGAGTTGTGCTATTTTATCTCAGGCAGTAAATAGAAGAAGAATCTGCCTGAGGTTTCTATGATCTTAGCAGGTTGTAACTAAGATCCATTGCTATTCTCACATATGTCTGAGGGGATTACACAGATGAGGTAACTTCAGCGAGAGAATGGCGTGCAGTTTATTCTGCTATCAGGTATGTGCAATTATAATTTTTTCTAGAGATGGAAAACACTAGAAAATGCTGCTGATACCGGATTAATGTAAGTTAAGTTGTGACTGTTAAAAAAAAAAAAAAAAAAGTCTATTTAGTTTTTTTTTTATCCGTTTTTTGAACTAAGGGGTTAATCATCCATTTGCAAGTGGGTGCAATGCTCTGTTAGCCTATTACATACACTGTAAACATTTCGTTTGATTTACTGCATTTTTTCACTGTTTTTCAAATTCTGACAAAATTTGTTTCTCTTAAAGGCACAGTACCGTTTTTTATATTTGCTTGTTAACTTGATTTAAAGTGTTTTCCAAGCTTGCTAGTCTCATTGCTAGTCTGTATAAACATGTCTGACATAGAAGAAACTCCTTGTTTATTATGTTTAAAAGCCATGGTGGAACCCCCTCTTAGAATGTGTACCAAATGTACTGATTTCATTTTATGCAATAAAGATCATATTCTGTTTTTAAAAAAATTATCACCGGAGGAATCTGACGAGGGGAAAGTTATGCCGACTAACTCTCCCCACGTGTCAGACCCTTTGACTCCCGCCCAAGGGACTCATGCTCAAATGGCGCCAAGTACATCTAGGGCGCCCATAGCGTTTACTATACAAGAGATGGCGGCAGTCATGGATAATACACTGTCAGCGGTATTAGCCAGACTACCTGAACTTAGAGGTTAGCGAGATAGCTCTGGGGTGAGACAAAATGCAGAGCATACTGACGCTTTAAGAACCATGTCTGATACTGCCTCACAATATGCAGAAGCTGAGGAAGGAGAGCTTCAGTCAGTGGGTGATGTTAATGACTCAGGAAAGATACCTGATTCTAATATTTCTACATTTAAATTTAAGCTTGAACACCTCCTCGTGTTACTTAGGGAGGTTTTAGCTGCTCTGAATGACTGTGAAACCATTGCAGTGCCAGAGAAATTTTGTAGACTGGATAAATGCTTTGCAGTGCCGGTGTGTACTGATGTTTTTCCAATACCTAAAAGGTTTACAGAAATTATTAATAAGGAATGGGATAGACCAGGTGTGCCGTTCTCTTCCCCTCCTATTTTTAGAAAAATGTTTTCCAATAGACGCCACCACACGGGACTTATGGCAGACAGTCCCTAAGGTGGAGGGAGCAGTTTCTACTCTAGCAAAGCGTACTACTATCCCTGTCGAGGACAGTTGTGCTTTTTTAGAGCCAATGGATAAAAAATTAA
Source organism: Bombina bombina (assembly GCF_027579735.1). Classification (NCBI taxonomy): domain Eukaryota; kingdom Metazoa; phylum Chordata; class Amphibia; order Anura; family Bombinatoridae; genus Bombina; species Bombina bombina. Next base: position 39,729,361 of record NC_069505.1, read on the forward strand.
AAGGTTACCTTAAGAAAATATTTATTCAACAAGGTTTTATCCTACAGCCCATTGCATGCATTGCCCCTGTCACTGCTGCTGCGGCGTACTGGTTTGAGTCTCTGGAAGAGGCTTTACAGGTAGAAACTCCTTAGAGCACTTAAGCTAGCCAATTATTTTATTTCTGATGCCATTGTTCATTTGAATAAACTAACAGCTAAGAATTCTGGTTTTGCTATACAGGCGCACAGAGCGCTATGGCTTAAATCATGGTCAACTGACGTGACTTTAAAATCTAAGCTACTTAACATTCCCTTCAAGACCCTATTCGGGCCTGGTTTGAAGGAGATTATTGCTGATATCACGGGAGGAAAAGGTTGTGCCCTTCCTCAGGACAGGTCCAAATCTAGGGCCAAACAGTCTAATTTTCCTGCCTTTCGAAACTTCAAGGCAGGTGCGGCATCAACTTCCTCTAATAATAAACAAGAGGAAACTTTTGCTCAATCCAAGACGGTCTGGAGACCAAACCAGACCTGGAAAAAAGGTAAGCAGGTCAAAAAGCCTGCTGCTGCCTCTAAGACAGCATGAAGGAACGACCCCCTATCCGGTAACGGATCTAGTAGGGGGCAGACTTTCACTCTTCGCCCAGGCGTGGGCAAGAGATGTTCAGGATCCCTGGGCGTTGGAAATTATATCCCAGGGATATCTTCTGGACTTCAAAGCTTCCCCCCAAAAGGGAGATTTCACCTTTCACAATTATCTGCAAACCAGATAAAGAGTGAGGCATTCTTACACTGTGTACGAGACCTCCTAGTTATGGGAGTGATCCATCCAGTTCCAAAGGAGGAACAGGAACAGGGTTTTTACTCAAATCTGTTTGTGGTTCCCAAAAAAGAGGGAGCCTTCAGACCGATTTTGGATCTAAAGATCTTAAACAAATTCCTCAAAGTTCCGTCGTTCAAGATGAAAACTATTCGTACCATCCTACCACTGATCCAGGAGGGTCAATATATGACTACAGTGGATCTAAAGGATGCTTATCTTCACATTCCGATACACAAAGATCATCATCGGTTTCTCAGATTTGCCTTTCAAGACAGGCATTAACAGTTGTAGCTCTTCCCTTTGGATTAGCTACAGCCCCAAGAATCTTTACAAAGGTTCTAGGGTCGCTTTTGGCGGTCCTAAGGCCGCGGGGCATAGCAGTAGCCCCTTATTTAGACGACATCCTGATACAGGCGTCAAACTTCCAAATTGCCAAGTCTCATACGGACGTAGTACTGGCATTTCTAAGGTCGCATGGGTGGAAAGTGAACGAGGAAAAGTGTTCTCTATCCCCACTCACAAGAGTTTCCTTTCTAGGGACTCTGATAGATTCTGTAGAAATGAAAATTTACCTTGACGGAGTCCAGGTTATCAAAGCTTCTAAATTCCTGTTGGGTTCTTCATTCCATTCTGCGCCCTTTGGTGGCTCAGTGTATGGAAGTAATCGGCTTAATGGTAGCGGCAATGGACATAGTGCCGTTTGCACGCTTACATCTCAGACCGCTGCAACTATGCAGGCTCAGTCAGTGGAGCGGGGATTACACAGATTTGGCCCCTCAACTGAATCTGGACCAAGAGACCAGGGATCCTCTTCCCTGGTGGCTATCTCGGGTCCATCTGTCCAAAGGTATGACCTTCGCAGGCCAGATTGGACTATTGTAACAACAAATGCCAGCCTTCTAGGTTGGGGTGCAGTCTGGAACTCCCTGAAGGCTCAGGGATCGTGGACTCAGGAGGAGTCTCTCCTTCCAATAAATATTCTGGAACTAAGAGCGATATTCAAGGCTCTTCAGGTTTGGCCTCAGTTAGCAACTCTGAGGTTCAGATTTCAGTCGGTCAACATCACGACTGTAGCTTACATCAACCATCGAGGGGGAACAAGAAGTTCCCTAGAGATGTTAGAAGTTTCAAAAATAATTCACTGGGCAGAGATTCACTCTTGCCACCTATCAGCTATCCATATCCCAGGTGTAGAGCACTGGGAGGCGGATTTTCTAAGTCGTCAGACTTTTCATCCGGGAGAGTGGGAACTCCATCCGGAGGTATTTGCACAACTGATTCTCCGTTGGGGCAAACCAGAACTGGATCTCATGGCGTCTTGCCAGAACGCCAAGCTTCCGTGTTACGGATCCAGGTCCAGGGATCCCAAGGCGACACTGATAGATACTCTAGCAGCGCCCTGGTCTTTCAACCTGGCTTATGTGTTTCCACCGTTTCCTCTGCTCCCTCGACTGATTGCCAAGATCAAGCATGAGAGAGCATCGGTGATTCTGATAGCACCTGCGTGGCCACGCAGGACCTGGTATGCAGATCTAGTGGACATGTCATCCTTTCCACCATGGTCTCTGCCTCTGAGACAGGACCTTCTACTTCAGGGTCCTTTCAACCATCCAAATCTAATTTCTCTGAGGCTGACTGCCTGGAGATTGAATGCTTGATTTTATCAAAGCGTGGCTTCTCCGAGTCAGTTATTGATACCTTAAAGGGACATTATACACTCATTTTTTCTTTGCATAAATGTTTTGTAGATAATCTATTTATATAGCCCATAAAGTTTTTTTTTTTAAATTAATGTATAGTTTTGCTTATTTTTAAATAACATTGCTCTGATTTTCAGACTCCTAACCAAGCCCCAAAGTTTTATGTGAATACGCTCGACTACCTACTCCAGCTTGCTCCTGTTTGTGTAAAGGGTCTTTTCATATGCAAAAGAAGGGGGAGGGGGGGGGAGTGTCTTATTTGCCACTTGCAGTGGGCTTTCCAGCTAGCTTTTCAACAGAGCCAAACTGACAGCTTCTAAGTAAGTTTTTAAACAATTTTATACTGGATTTTTATATCAGTATCTGTGCATCTTATTCTTTATAGTAGTGTCTATTACATGCAGTTATATGAAAATGAGTGTATACTGTCCCTTTAATACAGGCACGAAAGCCTGTCCCCAGGAAAATTTACCATAAGGTATGGTGTAGATATCTTTATTGGTGTGAATCCAAGGGTTACTCATGGAGTAAGGTCAGGATTCCTAGGATTTTATCTTTTCTCCAAGAAGGTTTGGAAAAAGGATTGTCAGCTAGTTTCTTAAAGTGACAGATTTTTGCTCTGTCTATTTTTTTGCACTAGCGTCTGGCAGATGTTCCAGACGTTCAGGCATTTTGTCAGGCTTTAGTTTGAATCAAGCCTGTGTTTAAACCTGTTGCTCCACCATGGAGCTTAAACTTGGTTCTTCAAGGAGTTCCGTTTGAACCTCTTCATTCCATAGATATCAAACTTTTATCTTGGAAAGTTCTTTTTTTTTTTGGTAGCTATTTCCTCGGCTCGTAGAGTCTCTGAGCTATCTGCCTTACAATGTGATTCTCCTTATCTGATTTTTCATACGGATAAGGTAGTCCTGCGTACCAAACCTGGGTTCTTACCTAAGGTGGTATCTAACAAGAATATCAATCAAGAGATTTTGGTTCCATCCTTGTGTTACACAATCTGGACGTGGTCTGTGCTTTAAAGTTTTACTTACAAGCTACTAAAGATTTTCGTCAAACATCTGCTTTGTTTGTTGTCTACTCTGGACAGAGGAGAGGTCAAAAGGCTTTGGCAACCTCTTTTTCTTTTTGGCTAAGAAGCTTAATCCGATTAGCCTATGAGACTGCTGGACAGCAGCCTCCTGAAAGGATTACAGCTCATTCCACTAGAGCTGTGGCTTCCACTTGGGCCTTTAAAAATGAGGCTTCTGTTGAACAGATTTGCAAGGCGGCGACTTGGTCTTCGCTTCATACTTTTTCAAAATTTTACAAATTTGATACTTTTGCTTCTTCAGAGGCTATATTTGGGAGAAAGGTTTTACAGGCAGTGGTTCCTTCCATTTAAGTTCCTGCCTTGTCCCTCCCTTCATCCGTGTACTTTAGCTTTGGTATTGGTATCCCACAAGTAATGGATGATCCGTGGACTGGATACACCTTACAAGAGAAAACACAATTTATGCTTACCTGATAAATTTATTTCTCTTGTGGTGTATCCAGTCCACGGCCCGCCCTGTCATTTTAAGGCAGGTCATTTTTAAATTTAAACTACAGTAACCACTACACCCTATGGTTCCTCCTTTCTCGGCTTTTTTTCGGTCGAATGACTGGCTATGACAGTTAGGGGAGGAGCTATATTACAGCTCTGCTGTGGGTGTCCTCTTGCAACTTCCTGTTGGGAATGAGAATATCCCACAAGTAATGGATGATCCGTGGACTGGATACACCACAAGAGAAATAAATTTATCAGGTAAGCATAAATTGTGTTTTTTTTACAAGTTTGGTTATTTTTTTTTATTTTAATCATTCTTTGCAGAAATGTAACCAGCACTTATATGTGTTTTCTATTGTAGTTCAGCGTCCTTGGATTATTATCAGCTATTGGGCGTCAGGCGAAACGCGTCACTCGAGGAGATCAAAAATGCTTTTTTTGCACAGTCAAAAAAGGTAACAATCTGCTCCCCCTGTCTTCTGTCAATCAATTTATTTGCAATGTCGCAACACTGGACACATCATCCTGTTTCTTATTCTCTTCTTGTAAACAGTTACATCCAGATAGGGACCCGTCGAACCCACTCCTGCACTCGCAGTTTGTTCAGTTAAATGAGGCCTATAAAGTGCTGAGCAAAGAGAACTCCCGAAGACAGTATGACCAACTTTTGTGGGCTCTGCAAAGAGATAATTGGGTCCCTGGGGGCCACAGCACCTACCACAGAAACTGGGAATCAAATTCCAGGTGCACATGCTATACAGTTTTTTTGTATATTTATCCTCTGTTTCTTAGTTCTCATTGTTTTTTCCTTGTCCCCAACTTTCTCCTGACCTCTCCAGAGCTGCATTAATCTCTCTGCCTGTGACCTAGATTCATAGACACTTGTGCATGATATCTGCATAAAATAACAGTATAGTGTGAATCTGCTGGGTCTGCCAAAAAAACCCCAACAAAACAATATGATACATGTGATTTTCTCACTGAAAACTTAGCTACAGTGGCGCTTAAATGTGGGAAGCATCTAAATACTCCAAAACAGCTCAGCACAAGGGTGGAAATGGCCCAGTAGTTAAAAGGGTTAAAATAAAATGCACTATCTGAATCATAACAGTATAAAGGTGACTTTTATGACCCTTTAATAGTCAAAAAATGACTTGCGCTAATTTGTTAGAGCATTTCATTTTTCTACTATTTTAGCCCTTTAAGGATGGTGAGAGATCTTGCAGAGAGAACTGGACTTGCGTGTAAGGTTAGACATCTTTGTTAAGACTTTTTTTTTTAAGGAGGATCGCCTGAGAGATTAATAGGACATTCCAGACAAAATTGGAATCCACATGGACGCATTTCAGTTTTGAATAGAAGCATTTTTGTAATATACATGAATTATAAAAAAATGCTTCTAATAAAAGCTATAGTCTAGTACAGTCCAATATTTTCAATGTTTATTTCTCAACAAGTATCTTCACTTAGCCGAAAAAAATCGTCCACTTTCCTTTTATACTCTTTCGTTCTCTGCTTCCTTTTCTCAGGTCTGCTTCCGAGGATAAATCCCGTTATTGGTCACAGTTCACTGTTCGTCAGGAAGCGCCTTCGGGAAACTGGAAGGGCAGGAACAAGCGTTTAGTTTGGTATTGTGTCCTCATAATGACTGGAAGTATGATCATGCACTACGTGGGCTTTAGGTACATATACAGCATTAAATGTATTATTATTCTCCTTTTATCTCGCACGTGCGCACAAATCTATTCATATTTCAACTTTTAACTGGTATTTCTCTCAAATGGAAAACTGGATTTGCAAACTCTTTCAGATGGCACTGAAAGGCTCTCAGGGTTATTTCTGTACCAAAATTCAAGGCAGACTACTCATTAGTTTGGGCAGAAGATACGTCTATCACCTTGTAATTACAAAATACACCCAGGGCTAGATTCGTAGACGCTTGTGAGGTTCGACAGGGACCTTGTAACTTCCAAATTCACTGAACCTCGTTTTACCTTCTTTTCTAAAAGCATCGTTAGTGGACCATCCTGCCATTATCACCTACATTTAAAGGGGCATAATACCCGTATACTAACTGTAATATGATGCAGCATAACTGTAAAAAGCTTACAAGAAAATATCACTTGAACATCTCTATGTAAAAAAATGATATTTTACCTCAAAATTTCTTCAGCTATTAATAGTAAGTGCTCTGTGTACAGTTATTTTTCAACTATTGTCCAGCAGCAAGTTGAGAGAGAAAAAAAAGCTAATCAGCATTATCAGTACTGATGTAACACTTAGCTTTGCTGTGATCTTACAGAAATCTAGTGAGATTTCCTAGTAAACTTCCTTATACTGAGTAGGGAACTAACATGACTGTACCTGCACATGCCAGATGCACACTCCCTTGCAAGTCCCAAGACTAGCATCCTGATTGGCTGCTGAAAGTCCCTTTACAATGGGGTGTGGCTACTGAGGAAATGTGAGGTAAAATATCTTCCTTTTTTACATAGAGATGTTCAGGAGATATTTTCTAGTCAGCTTTTTACAGCTATTATTATTATTCTTTATTTATAAAGCGCCAACAGATTCCGCAGCGCTGCCCATGGGTAATAGAGAAACAATACGATAAAAGACAACATTTTACAGACAAATACAGGGGGGATTGAGGGCCCTATTCCTGTGGGAAATGACATTTTAGATGGGTAGGAGGATGGGAAACAGGAGGTGGGGACTGCAAAGGTGAGGGCAGCTGTTAGGTTAGTGAAATTCATTAGTTTCTGGGTTGGCTGGAAAACTTCCCTGAACAAAAGGTTATTTAGGGAGCGTTTAAAGGAGGACAGGTTAGGGGAAAGTCTGACAGCTCGAGGAAGTGCGTTCAAGAGGGTTGGTGCCGCACAAGATAAGTCCTGTAGTCTAGCATGGGAGGAGGGTCCCTGTTGGATATTAGGGGGCGGGCTGGAGTATATTTGTTGATGAGTGAGCACAGGTAGGGTGGGGCAGCATTGGTGAGCGCTTTGTAGGTCAGGGTGAGAATTTTGAATTTAACTCTGCTGTGAATGGGGAGCCAGTGAAGGGACTCACAGAGAGGTGCAGCAGATACAGAGCGTCGAGGGAGGTGGATTAGCCTGGCAGAGTCATTTAGGGTGGATTAAAGGGGGGAGAGAGTTTCAGCTCTCAGAAACGGACGAATTTTGGAGATATTGCCTAGGTGGTTGCGGCAGGATGAAGAGAGCAATTGGATGTGGGGAATGAAGGACAGATTTGAGTGTGACTCCAAGGCAGCGGACTTGGGGTGATGGGGAGATAGTGGTGCCGCCAACAGTGATAGAAAAATTAGAAACTGGAGTAGAGTTAGAGGGGGGGGGGGGGATTAGAAGTAGTTCGGTCTTTGACATGTTTAGTTTTAGGTGGTGAGAGGCCATCCAGGAGGAAATGCCAGATAAGCAGTCGCTGATGTGAGAAAGGACAGAAGGAGAGAGTGCAGGGGTGGAAAGGTAGATCTGGGTATCATCAGCATAGAGGTGATAGCTGAAGCCATAGCTACTGATACGTTTACCAAGTGAGGAAGTGTAAATAGAAAAGAGTAGATGACCCAGGACAGAGCCTTGAGGTACTTCAACAGACAGGGGCAATAGAGAGGAGGAGTCACCAGCAAAAGAGACATAGAATGATCTGTTAGAGAGATAAGAGTGAATCCAGGAGAGGGCAGTGTCACAGAGCCCAAGGGAGCTGCATCACTTTCAAGTGTTTCAACATTTGGGAATCATGTCCCTTTAAGAGAGCAATACACGAATCTTGCAGATCAAACAAATAAAACAAATACAAAAGCTACAATGTCAGTAACGCGCTTGAAGCACGGTATATGAAGTGTGACGCTAGCACAAATGCCAGACAGGACCGTTAACCTTTTGACAAAACTACAGAGAGCCCTGTGTGTCACAGATCCTTAGATGCTGGAATCCACATCAAGTGCAAACCCAGGCCGGCTCAGTTTAAGTTTGTAGGGACAACATTTTATTAAATCCACTTTAAAAATACACAACCTGGAGTGCAGAACGCAATAGAAATTTAAGGCTAGATTAGAGGTGAAGTTTACATACCAGGGTTCAGATCTCTGGTTAATTTTATAAATGTGCCAAAAATGCCCCTAAAATACAGTGAAGTGTATTTTATTAAAATATAAAGATATCAGCATCTTTATTTTTTAATAAAATAAATGGGATAGGTAGTATTTTGGGGGTAAAGTTGGTGGGAGTGGGGTATTAGAAAAAAGGCACTGAAAAGTACCTTTACATTGTGGTCTTTGGGGACTGTGTGTTCCTTGTAAATTGATATTTATATGTTTATACATATATAATTATATTTGCTGCCATTTCTGCACTACTTACCCCCTTCGCTGTGCTTAGGTTCCGTGCTGTGTATGACGGCATAAAAAAGAGGCTCCCATTGGAGCTTATGAAAGTGCGCTCTCATGAGCGCAAGGCTTCCCAGCAATGCAAGCTCGCGTTCACATTGCTGACAGCTTGTAATACCAGCGCACATTAGCGTGTGCTGGTATTACACAGTGGAGCGCAAATATTGCTTTCATGAAAACAATATTTAGCGCTCCACTTGTAGTCTGGCCATTAGTTGGAAGACACTAGGTTACACACGCTAACTCTGCTAGAAGTACGTTTTTTTGCGCACGCGAGGCAGTGAGTGTATTACAAGTTGAAAATAAAATGAATTTGCTCGCACACTATCCCGAGGCGCACAAAAAGTCTGATATATCGACCACGTTAATGTATTCCCCCATAGAAGTCAATGGAGCGTGAAAAATGGAAAAAACCTAACACCCTACTCATAAATATAATTTTACATGTTTTCATCTACTTGCAAAGGGTTCCAATGCACTTATCTATACTATAATCGCGTTTGTAACGCGTCCGTCGGTGTCGCCAGTTGTACACGCATCCTCAAAGGAATGTTGGCTGCGCAAGGCAGCCAAAAGAAGTTGGATTCTTTTACCACCCTGCCATTTTCGGGAATCCACCTGGATGCAGCGTAGGCAACCCGAAGCCTTAAAAAATAAATTTAAAAAAACCCGCAACCACCAGCACAAAATATCGAAAAAACACGTAACCGTCCACAAGAAATAAACAAAAACATGTAACCGCCTGCACGAAGTATAACAAAAAAAATCCTAACCTCCCGCACAAAGTATTAACAAACACCTAGACCGCAAACCCCCACATCGCAAAAAACCTAATTAACCCCTAAACCGCCAACTCCCAACATTGCAATAAACCTAATTAACCTATTAACCCCTAAACCGCCAAATCCCCACATCACAATAAACCTAATTAACCTATTAATTCCTAAATCGCCAACTCCCCCACAACGCAAATATCTCATTTTAATTACTAAGCCCCCTAACCTAACACCCCCTAAATTAACCCCAATACTAAGTTACACTTAAATAAAACCTAACATTAAATTACAAAAAAAAATAATCTAAAATTAAAGAAAAAAAATAAAATTATCAAAAATAAAAAAAATTAAACCTAATCCCTTTAAATTTAAAAAGCCCCCCCAAAATAGAAACACCCCTTAAACTAAACTACCAATAGCCCTTATAGGGGCATTTTGTAGGGCATTGCCCTAAGTTAAACAGCTCTCTTACATTTAAAAATTACTAAATCTCCCCTAACAGTTAAACCCCCCACCGACCAAACCCCCCAAAATAAAAAAAACTAACACTAAAAAACCTAAAGTACCCATTGCCCCTAAAGGGGCATTTGTATGGTCATTGCCCATAAAAGGGCAATCGGCTCTTTTCCAGCCCATTAAATCCCTAATCTTAAAAATAACCGCCCCCTCCCAAAAAAAAATAAAAAATAAAATCCTAACACTAAGCCCCAAATAGGTACTAACCGTTTCTGAAGTCTGGCGGAGACGGTCTTCTTTCAGACAGCGCCATCATCTTCTATCTTCATCCGGAGCGAAGGCGATGCGGAGGTGGCTGGCTTCCCTGATGTGTGGATCCTCAGCAGCAGTCCTCAACAGTGGTGGTCCTCAATGGAGGCGGCTATCCTCAGCGGCATGGAGGCTCCTCTTCATGCGATTGTCCGTTGCACACTAAAGATTGAATGCAAGGTACCTGATATTTATTGCGGTACCTTGCATTCACTCCTTAGTGTACGACGGACAACGGATGAAGAGGAGCTTCCATGCCGCCGAGAACCGCCGCTGAGGATCCACGCGTCGGAGAAGATAGCTTCGCACCTCTGCACCGCCGCTGAGGATCCACGCGTTGGGGAAGACAGCTTCGCACCTCTGCAGCGCCGGTGAGGACCGCCGCTGAGGATCCACAGCTCCGCACCTCCGCTCTGCGCCGACTTTGCTCCGGATAAAGATAGAAGATGATGGAGCCACCTGGAAGAAGACCTACTCCGCGGGCTTCAGGAATGGTGAGTACCTATTTGGGGCTTAGTGTCAGGATTTTATTTTTATTTGGTGTGGGGGGGATTTTTAAGATTAGGGATTTAATGGGCTGGAAAAGAGCTGATTGCTCTTTTAAGGGAAGTAAAAGCTGAATGCTCTTTTAAGGGCACTGCCTATACAAATGCCCCTTTAGGGGCAATGGGTAGTTTAGTTTTTTTTTATTTTGGGGGGTTTGGTGGGTGGGGGTTTTTACTGTTAGGGTGTAATTGGTAATTTGTTTAGGTAAAATAGCTGTTTAACTTAGGGCAATGCCCTACAAAAGCCCTGTTAAGGCTATTGGTAGTTTAGTATTAGCTTAGGGGGTGTTTTTGTTTTGGGGGGGATTTTTTATTTTTTATAGGGGTATTAGTTTAGGTTTAACTTTTTTATTTTGGATAGCTTTGTTTATTTTTTTCTGTAATTTTACATTTTTTATTTTTGGTGTTGTAGTTTTTTTTTAAATAGACTGCCCTCTTGGCAGGTTTATCGCCTAGTGTGTGTGTGTGTATATATATATATATCTATATAAGTACATGCCTATACTTTTAGCACATTATAGAGCAAAACTTTTTTTTTTTGCAGAACATTAAGAGACATTCATCAAGGCTTTATGGAAGAACAAAATCAACGAATCCTTAAGATATATAATGAGGCAAAGGAAAGAGCCAGGTGAGAGAACTTCATTCTTAAATAAGATTTGTTAAAATTAGACTGCAGAGTATTTGATTAACCCCTTAAGGACCAAGGCCGTACAGTGTACATCCTACAAAAAAATGTCACTTAATGACCAAGGACGTACCGCTTTCATGTTATTGCAGTGATGCCTCAATATTGAGGCATCCTGCAATAACATTTTTAAAGCATCCGATGCGGGTGTGCGTGCGCGCATACGGCCATCAATGATCAGCCAAAGGAGGGAGAGGGGAAAGGAAAAGGGTGAGGGAGGGGGGAAAAATAGTTTGGAAAGGGATCGGGGAGGGGGGAAGCTACACTACAGAAAATAGGGGGTATATATTTTTTTACAAAAAAAAGGGCAAATTTGCTAGTAAACTGGGTACTGGCAGACAGCTGCCAGTTCCTAAGATGGCGGCCAATAGGTTGAGGGGGGAGGCTGAGAGATCTGTTTGGGGGGGATCAGGGAGGTTGGGGGGTAATGGGGGATCGTACACTTATAATATATATATATATATATATATATATATATATATATAATATCTTTAAAACAAAAACAAAGCACCTTTATTTTTATACTGGCGGACTTTCTGCCAGTACTTAAAGGGCCACTAAACCCAACATCTTTCTTTCATGATTCAGATAAAACATACAAATTTAAACAACATTACAATTTACGCCTATTATTTATTTTGCTTAATTTTTTAGATATCCTTATTTGAAGAAAAAGCAATGCACATGGGTGAGCCAATCACATGAGGCTTTGATGTGCAGCAACCAATCAGCAGCTACTGAGCATATCTATATATGATTTTCAGCAAAGAATATCAAGAGAATAAAACAAATTAGATAATAGAAGTAAATTAGAAAGATGTTTAAAATTGCATTCTCTTTCTAAATCATGAAAGAAAAAATGTGGGTTTCATGTCCCTTTAAGATGGTAGTGACAATTGTGGGATGGGGGAGGGAAGGGAGCTGTTTGAGGGGGGTCACGGAGGAATCAGGGGGTGGGATGTGTCAGGTTTGAGGCTGATCTCTACACTAAAGCTAAAATTAACCCTACAAGCTACCTAGTTAACCCCTACACTCCTGGGCATAATACACGTGTGGTGCGCAGCGGCCTTCTAATTACCAAAAAGCAATGCCAAAGCCATATATGTCTGCTATTTCTGAACAAAGGGGATCCCAGAGAAGCATTTACATTTTGTGCCATAATTGCATAAGCTGTTAGTAAATAATTTCAGTAAGAAACTTAAAGGATTACTTTCTGTTATATTTTTTAAGCTAAACAACTAACATATTAAAGTTAATAAACATTAATTAAAACCTACTGACCTATATTTTCTCCAAAACGAAGTTTCATAACGTTCTAAAAGTTATATCTTTTATTCGCCGATGATGTCACGTTATCCTGCCCACTATTTTCAGCACTGTGTGTTCAAAATACTTAAACCAATAACTTTGTGTTTAAAGCGCCATTTTGAAACCTAGGTATTGTAAACGGATTGGTACAGAGCAAAGGATACCCACGGAGTGGGTTTGGAAAACAATAAAATTTGCAGACAAGATTTCTGATATACGGTAGAGATATGTTAATGAAATGCTATTGATAAAAAGCGTATTTGGGGTAGTTAGTTAGTAACAGGCATAGAAAATATTTACTTACAGTGGCCCTTTAAAGTTTGTGAAAAAGTGAATGATTTTTTTTATTTGATCGCATTTGGCGGTGAAATGGTAGCATGAAATATACCAAAATGGACCTAGATCAATACTTTGGGATGTCTACTAAAATAAAATATAAACATGTAAAGCGTTATTCAGGGATTCCTGACAGATATCAGTGTTCCAATGTAACTAGCGCTAATTTTGAAAAAAAAAATGGTTTGGAAATAGCAAAGTGCTACTTGTACTTATTGCCCTATAACTTACAAAAAAAGCAAAGAACATGTAAACATTGGGTATTTCTAAACTCAAGACAAAATTTAGAAACTATTTAGCATGGGTGTTTTTTGGTGGTTGTAGATTTGTAAAAGATTTTGGGGGTCAAAATTAGAAAAAGTGTGTTTTTTTTCCATTTTTTTCATCATATTTTATAATTTTTTTTATAGTAAATTATAAGATATGATGAAAATAATGGTATCTTTAGAAAGTCAATTTGATGGCGAGAAAAACGGTATATAATATGTGTGGGTACAGTAAATGAGTAAGAGGAAAATTACAGCTAAACACAAACACTGCAGAAATGTAAACATAGCCCTCTTCCCAAATGGTCAACAAATGGAAAAGTGCTCTGGTCACTAAGGCCTAGATTTAGAGTTTTGCGGCCAAAGGGGTGCGTTAGCTACGCGGGCTTTTTTCTGGCCGCACCTTTTAAAAACCGCTGGTATTTAGAGTTTACAGAATGGCTGGGTTTTCAGTGCGTTAGGCTCCAAAAAGGGAGCGTAGAGCATAATTTAACGCCACTGCAACTCTCGATACCAACGGTGCTTACGGACGCGGCCAGCTTCAAAAACGTGCTCGTGCACGATTCCCCCATAGGAAACAATGGGGCTGTTTGAGCTGAAAAAAAAACCTAACACCTGCAAAAAAGCAGCGTTCAGCTCCTAACGCAGCCCCATTGTTTTCTATGGGGAAACACTTCCTACGTCTGCACCTAACACTCTAACATGTACCCCAAGTCTAAACACCCCTAACCTTACACTTATTAACCCCTAATCTGCTGACCCCCGCTATCGCTGACCCCTGCATATTATTATTAACCCCTAATCTGCCGCTCTGTACACCACCGCCACCTACATTATAGCTATGTACCCCTAATCTGCCGCCCCCAACGTCGCCTCCACCTAACTACACTTATTAACCCCTAATCTGCCGACCGGACCGCGCCGCTATTATAATAAAGTTATTAACCCCTAATCCGCCTCACTCCCGCCTCAATAACCCTATAATAAATAGTATTAATTCCTAATCTGCCCTCCCTAACATCACCGACACCTAACTTCAAGTATTAACCCCTAAACTGCTGACCGGACCTCGCCGCTACTCTAATAAATTTATTAACCCCTAAAGCTAATTCTAACCCTAACCCTAACACCCCCTAAGTTAAATATAATTTTATTCTAACGAAATAAATTAACTCTTATTAAATAACTTATTCCTATTTAAAGCTAAATACTTACCTGTAAAATAAACCCTAATATAGCTACAATATAAATTATAATTATATTGTAGCTATTTTAGGATTAATATTTATTTTACAGGCAACTTTGTAATTATTTTAACCAGGTACAATAGCTATAAAATAGTTAATGAGGGGGGCGGAGCCAGCTTTACAGATGGACGGTCGCATTTAGCAGCAGCTCCGGCTGTATTCTATATAAAATATATTTCTAGCGATCGTCCAAACTTATTTTTATAGATACTTTTGAAGCTCAGAAAGCACGTTTGTTCCCGATCAACTACCCTTACAAGGAGAAACTCCATACAGACAGATCCTTACTACCCTGACACGGGTAATATCGACAACAGGCTCCTGAGCAGCCATCTTGCGGCCTAGGCAATACACATAGAGAGAGGTGAGACGGGCCAGAAGCTACTATTTTAATCCCTTGCTGGAAGCCTACCACCCTGTCTACGTATGGAGGCGGCAGAGTGTATTTTGGAGGAAATGCATAACCTGATTGATGGGTGCAGAGAGATGTTTGAACACTTCCTATCCATGCCGCCTCAACAGACCGCAACAGAGGTTGCAGCATGCGCTGCCCATTTACTCACTCCCGCAACTGCTTCGAGGAAGGTGGGCGCCCTGAGGACCAAGCACTCACCACTAGCTTATCACCAGTTGCGGAGCGCCTCGGAAGCAAAGCAGATCACGGATATGGCCCGCGGAAAAAAGCCGGGCGCTGCTGACAAACCTAGCGTAGCGGTTCACTCAAAGCTCAACATACCTCACATCATTGCAGCAGAACTTAGTATCCTGGTGAGAAATCAGGCTTTCTGCGCTATGGTCTGCAGTGGCTCTTGTATTCAGCCATGTGAGGACCGGGCTAGTGGGGCATCATCTCTAAATGCCTTAATAGCGGAGGCGGGCTACCTAGAAAGCAGAAGCGATAACTTGGCATGCTTAGCTGAGAGGCTCCTCATCCCACTGGTCCGCCAAAAACAAGGTATAGGGTAAACACCCTGAAGTTCTTGCCATGCCCGCTGCTGTGGACAGGTCGCAAGTGAACCGCTGGTCACTTAATCTGACGCCTATGTGGACTAAACTTTACCGCTAAGGACAACACTCCGGATGATTCCTGGTTCTATAGCTAACTTAAAGTCTATACTAAGACCTGGACTCAGACGTTCTAAAGTTCATTACAAGTTTGTTTATGCTTATGCTCCATGGCAGTTATCTTAAACATTAATGCAGGATTTAGTATATGCTTATTAGGCCTACTAGTGAGATTGAACAAGACAACTGACACTCCTTATAGTTATATTAACTAGATTTAATAGTTTTGGTAGAGACCAATCTTAGTCTTGATGCCCTAGCACACTACTGATACCTCCAATCTTGTGTTATTTAGACAAAATACATTAATCTATGCATTGTCCTACACCTTTCCATAGTTAGTTACTTAAACATAGAGATTTACAGACAATATTATATCCCATAATAACAATGTGTTTCTAATCGTTTGAACTGAGCTAATATTACGGTAACTATCATATAGTGGCTGTTCATTCTAGCATATATATTATGTTCCTGTGAATTAGGCCACGAGGCTTAGACCTTAAACATACTGTGTGTCTGTTTTCATACATAGTGAGATATTCTATATTAATATACACAGGAGAGAAATCACTGTTTAACTTTTGACTGCTAATGTTTAAATATATTTTATTCTCAAAGTGTTCAATTTAGGGCAATGCCTCAACATAATTATGCTTAGATATCTGTGGATCAGGAGTCTTGCATGGTTTAGCTTCATGTATTTTCTATGACTGATACATTATCTTGTTGTTGCCCCACACCTGTTTTTTAAGTTCCACAATATGAGAAAAACAACAATGCCTCAGAACCCAAGAACAGATTGGTCACCTAACCATATCTACAGCCGTTGAGCTGCAAATAGGATTATACTAAATATCCCACCCCTGTGGTTCACAAGCAGTAACCCCTAGTATCACAATGTTTAGTGTAGCATGTTGCATTTAAACTTCACAGTATGTGATGCATGTTTTCCCCTTTGGTTATTGGGTATTTATCTAATGGTAAGACATACTTGTGCTGGGTATAGGGCCCATACCCGGCCAGTAGAGTTAACTATGTTACACCATATCTAGACATGGACACACTAATACCCTGTTTGCTTTAATAATCTAAATACTACCGCATCCTGCTGATACATTGAGCTCTGTTCTATTACGTTCTGGCTAACAATCCCCTGCTGGGAGACTGATTTATGTGAACTCCAGTGCCAAGCAAAAATGTCCATTTCTCAACTAGCCCTTCCTTGAAGGTCCTTGGCTGGCACCTACTGAGGTCCTTGATTCCCATAGTTAAGCCCAACTTGTTCCGTCAGGCTTTAGATATATCCCCCTGCTACAAGTGGTCTCCTTTGCCTTATTTTGACACATAAAGTTGGCTTTACCTTACAGTTTGGGATATTTGTCTAGTGTAGGCTGGTCCTGCACACTTGTTGTTCATGCCGCCTGTCATGTTTACACATAACCTCCTCCCCCCGCACCCCATAATGTACCTCCTAGTTCAGGAGTGCTAACTATGCGGCTTATCTACCCTATGCCGCACTTCTATTAATTCTAATACTACCCACAAATAGAGTTAAAGAATACTACCTACAAATAGAGTTAAAGTTTTTGAACCCAAACTTATTGTTTCTTACTACACTATATTCTCCTAAATGCAACATACCCACATATTATATAATAACATCTATCTATAATACTTATAACTCTACCTATAACCAATATAAAAAATGAAAAATGAGGTTGGTTTGAGGCCCAAAAGTGGTCTCTCTTATTTTATATTAGCCTTCGGTAGTTGTTTTATTTTGCTTATGCTTGAGGTCCTGGAGAGGCCTCTGGAGTTCATTAGAAGGTTCACGTTTAAATTGGCAAATCACATCTGTAATCTAGTGTTGGTCACTAATGCTTGTTCTCCCTCCTAGATCGTCTGTATACACTCAACATTGTAATGTATTTGGCATGCTTTGTAATGACTACCTGTGCATACTGTATTTTCTTCTTTTATTGTGATTTGCTTTTTGAAACCTCAATAAAAAAAATAAAAAAAAAAAAAAAATAAAAAAAAATAGTTAATAACTATTTAATAGTTACCTAGTTAAAATAATTACAAAATTACCTGTAAAATAAATCCTAACCTAAGTTAAAATTAAACCTAACACTACACTATCAATAAATAAATTAAATAAAATACCTACAATTATCTACAATTAAACCTAACACTACACTATCAATAAATAAATTAAATACAATTCCTACAAATAAATACAATTAAATAAACTAACTAAAGTACAAAAAATAAAAAAGAACTAAGTTACAAAAAATAAGAAAAATATTTACAAACATTAGAAATAAATTACAACAATTTTAAACTAATTACACCTACTTTAAGCCCCTTAATAAAATAACAAAGACCCCCAAAATAAAAAATGCCCTACCCTATTCTAAATTACAAAAGTTCAAAGCTCTTTTACCTTACCAGCCCTTAAAAGGGCCCTTTGCGGGGGCATGCCCCAAAGAATTCAGCTCTTTTGCCTGTAAAAAAAAACATACAATACCCCCCCCCCAACATTACAACCCACCCCCCACAAACCCCTAATCTAACCCAAACCCCCCCTTAAATAAACCTAACACTAAGCCCCTGAAGATCTTCCTACCTTGTGTTCACCTCGCCGGGTTCACCGATCGGTCCAGAAGAGGGTCCGAAGTCTTGATCCAAGCCCAAGCGGGGGGCTGAAGAGTGACGTCCATCCTCGGGCTGAAGTCTGGATCCAAGCGGCGGCTGAAGAAATCCATCATCGGGATGAAGTCGGAAGTCCATCATCGGGATGAAGTCTTCTATCAAGCCGCATCTTCAATCTTCTTTCTTCCGGAGCGGAGCGGAGCCATCTTCTTCCCAGCGGACGCGGATCCAACCTCTTCAAGCGACGCCTACTAGCCGAATGACGGTTCCTTTAAGGGACGTCATCCAAGATGGCGTCCCTCAAATTCCGATTGGCTGATAGGATTCTATCAGCCAATCGGAATTAAGGTAGGAAAATTCTGATTGGCTGATTCCATCAGCCAATCAGATTGAGCTCGCATTCTATTGGCTGTTCCGCAAAGGGCCCTTTTAAGGGCTGGTAAGGTAAAAGAGCTTTGAACTTTTGTAATTTAGAATAGGGTAGGGCATTTTTTTATTTTGGGGGTCTTTGTTATTTTATTAGGGGGCTTAGAGTAAGTGTAATTAGTTTAAAATTGTTGTAATTTATTTCTAATGTTTGTAAATATTTTTTTATTTTTTGTAACTTAGTTCTTTTTTATTTTTTGTACTTTAGTTAGTTTATTTAATTGTATTTATTTGTAGGAATTGTATTTAATTTATTTATTGATAGTGTAGTGTTAGGTATAATTGTAGGTATTTTATTTAATTAATTTATTGATAGTGTAGTGTTAGGTTTAATTGTAACTTAGGTTAGGATTTATTTTACAGGTAATTTTGTAGGTAACTATTAAATAGTTATTAACTATTTAATAGCTATTGTACCTGGTTAAAATAATTACAAAGTTGCCTGTAAAATAAATATTAATCCTAAAATAGCTACAATATAATTATAATTTATATTGTAGCTATATTAGGGTTTATTTTACAGGTAAGTATTTAGCTTTAAATAGGAATAAGTTATTTAATAAGAGTTAATTTATTTCGTTAGAATAAAATTATATTTAACTTAGGGGGGGGTTAGGGTTAGAATTAGCTTTAGGGGTTAAAAATTTTATTAGAGTAGCGGCGAGCTCCGATCGGCAGATTAGGGGTTAATACTTGAAGTTAGGTGTCGGCGATGTTAGGGAGGGCAGATTAGGGGTTAATACTATTTATTATAGGGTTATTGAGGCGGGAGTGAGGCGGATTAGGGGTTAATAACTTTATTATAGTAGTGGCGCAGTCCGGTCGGCAGATTAGGGGTTAATAAGTGGAAGCGACGTTGTGGGGGGCAGATTAGGGGTTAATAAATATTATGTAGGTGTCGGCGGTGTTAGGGGCAGCAGATTAGGGGTACATAAGTTTTATGTAGCTTGCGGCGGCATGCGGACGGCAGATAAGGGGTTAAAAATTTTTAATAGAGTGGCGGCGATGTGGGGGGACCTCGGTTTAGGGGTACATAGGTAGTTTATGGGTGTTAGTGTACTTTAGAGCACAGTAGTTAAGAGCTTTATAAACCGGCGTTAGCCCAGAAAGCTCTTAACTACTGACTTTTTTCTGCGGCTGGAGTTTGGTCGTTAGATTTCTAACGCTCACTCCAGCCACGACTCTAAATACCGGCGTTAAAAAGATCCCATTGAAAAGATAGGATACGCAATTGACGTAAGGGGATCTGCGGTATGGAAAAGTCGCGGCTGGAAAGTGAGCGTTAGACCCTTTAATGACGGACTCCAAATACCAGAGGGCGGTAAAAACCAGCGTTAGGAGCCTCTAACGCTGGTTTTCACGGCTACCGCCCAACTCTAAATCTAGTCCTAAGGGATTAATGGAATTTAAGTTTAGTGGTGTGCCTCAGGGGTCAGTTCTTGGGTCCGATTTGTTTTAAAGGGCATTTCAGCCAAATTACTTTTCCAAACACTTAATTGGAATTGTGATGGTCGTATTTTAGTTGTCTACAACTTTCCTAGTTTAAAAGTATGATTGGAGCTATATTTGTTAAACTTTTCATTAAACCAGAATATTAGAATTTTTATAATATGTAAACTGAGGATGCTCAAAACCTTTGATATTGTGAAATAGACGTGAAGAACCAAGATGTTCCATATGAAGCAGGCCAATAGGTGGTTTAAAACTCCAAAAGTCATGTGAAAGGCTGCTAGAAATTTGTTTTTAATGACTGTTAATGGTTTTCAAACCTGTTCTCAGGCCTCCCCAACAGGCCAGGTTTTCAGAATTACCTTGGATGAGAACAGGTAAAATAACCATGTTTACTAATCAGCTGATTAGATCACCTGTGCCCCAGTTCAGACATTCACAAAATGTGGCCTGTTAGCAAGGTCTGAGGACAGGTTTGAAAACCAGTGATATTAATACCAGTGAGTAATATTGGAGTTTATCTGGTTCAGAGCTACTCAAAAAGACAATAACTGTGTTTTCAAATTAACTGGAATTGTGTCCGATTTGAAAAGTCTGACAAAAAACTTTCTATAGCTCTTCTAATAGATTGGCAAAGAGTCTATAGACCACCTCCTTACAGTCCGGTCATGTCCTCTTTAAATGCTACAGTTGAATGGTTTTACAATTAGGGAAGACAAAAACACGATAGACTGTTATTGTGTAGACCGTTGTCAATGTTGACTTGTTTTAAAATGTTTCTTCAAAATGTATGTTCTAGTTCTCTTTAAGACTTCTTGATAATTGTTGCAATTTAATGGGTGTCTTACACTTGAAAACAACTGGACATAGAAGAACCTCAGCAGCATTTCATCATATTTAACTTCTTTATTAAATTCCTCTCTAGGATCTAGTAGGGCACATGGTCTTCAAATCACCTACTGTCCTCTGTTTAGCTTTAGGTTTGCCTACTGGGTTTCTGGGTTGTACGTGACTAAATTATGTCATCTTCTTCCATAACTTCCATGACATTGAAGATCTAAATGATAATTGGAGGTTTATGGTCTCATAGAGAGCCCCTTTTGTTGCATCCTTTCTAGATCCCAAAGAATGTGACTATAAAAGGGAGTGCATGGAGTGGGGTGGTGAAACGTTCGGAGTACTCGGGTGACCGTTTTTTAAGTTTAAGAGCACATGCACATTAAAAAACTATTACAATAAATGTTATTTTATTACCCCAGATATCATCAGAGAAACCTCCAGAGGTGGAGGCATAAAATATAGTGAAGATGGAGGAATTACAGTGCATGCTATATATGTTTGATGTGGTGACTCCACACTCTGAGGGGATTTATGATCATACATGGGGCTTTACCCACAGCCGCTTGGGTCATATCCATTTCACCCGGGAAATCCTAGGATTACCCAATATCTGACTTTACCTATAATATATATATATATATATATACAAGTCCTAAAGCCCGTTCACATGGGCCATATTTTGCAGTACATTGGTCCCACCCCTTGCTCTCTCTTCCTCCCCCTCTCTTTTGCTCTCTCTCTCCCTCCCCCTCTCTTTTGCTCTCTCTCTCCCTCCCCCTCTCTTTTGCTCTCTCTCTTCCTCCCCCTCTCTTTTGCTCTCTTTCCCCCTCTCTTTTGCTCTCTCCCCCTCTCTCTTTCTCTCTCCCCCCCTCTCTTTTGCTCTCTCTCCCCTCTCTTTTGCTCTCTCTCCCCTCTCTTTTGCTCTCTCTCCCCTCTCTTTTGCTCTCTCTCCCCTCTCTTTTGCTCTCTTTCCCCCTCTCTTTTGCTCTCTTTCCCCCTCTCTTTTGCTCTCTCTCTCTCCCCCTCTCTTTTGCTCTCTCTCCCCCTCTCTTTTGCTCTCTCTCCAAACTTTCTTTTGCTCTCTCTCCCCCCTTTCTTTTGCTCTCTCTCCCCCCTCTCTTTTGCTCTCTCTCCCCCCTCTCTTTTGCTCTCTCTCCCCCCTCTCTTTGGCTCTCTCTCCCCCCTCTCTTTTGCTCTCTCTCCCCCCTCTCTTTTGCTCTCTCTCCCCCCTCTCTTTTGCTCTCTCCCCCCTCTCTTTTGCTCTCTCTCTCTCCCCCACTCTCTTTTGCTCTCTCTCTCTCCCCCCTCTCTCTTTTGCTCTCTCTCTCCCCCCTCTCTCTTTTGCTCTTTCTCTACCCCTCTCTCTTTTGCTCTTTCTCTCCCCCCTCTCTTTTGCGCTCTCTCTCCCTCTCTTTTGCGCTCTCTTTCTCCTCTCTCTTTTTTGCTCACTCTCTCCCCCTCTCTTTTGCACTCTCTCCCCCTTTCTTTTGCACGCTCTCTCTCCCCCTCTCTTTTGCGCTCTCTCCCCTCTCTTTTGCGCTCTCTCTCTCCCCCCACTTTTGCTCTCTCTTCCCCTCTCTTTTGCTCTCTCCCCCCTCTCTTTTGCGCTCTCTCCCCTCTCTCTTTTGCGCTCTCTCCCCTCTCTCTTTTGCTCTCTTTCTTCCCCTCTCTCTTTTGCTCTCTTTCTTCCCCTCTCTCTTTTGCTCTCTTTCTTCCCCTCTCTCTTTTGCTCTCTTTCTTCCCCTCTCTCTTTTGCTCTCTCTCTCTCTCTCTCTCTCTCTCTCTCTCTTTCCCCCTCTTATTTTCTCTCTCCCCCTCTCTTTTGCTCTTTCTCTCCCCCTCTCCCCTCTATTTTGCTCTTTCCCCGATATTTTGCTCTCTCCCCCCTCTCTTTTGCTATCTCTTACTCTCTCTTTAGCTCTTTCCCATCTCTTTTGCTCTCTCCCTCTCTCTTTCTATCTCCTTCCCCACTCTCTCTCTCGCGCGCGACTGCGCCCAGCCACGCCCACTTTCGTTCACGGTCACCGTGCCGCAGCAGATCAGGTAGACTCTAAGGCCAGGTGTGTTTGTCCTTGTGCTGTCTCTACTGCTCATGACAACTTCGGACAAACACACTTGGCCTTTTATATTATAGGATATATATATCCAATAAGAAGTAATGCATGTGTGCTTGGGGAGGGTGACAGGTCTTGCTGTCCCTAGACACAAAACTTAAATATTCTACTGACTATAGTTTTTTGTGAAGTTGACTTTTTGGGTTTAGAATTTTACCTCCTTTATAGGAAGTTCCAGTATAGCAAAATTACACCGAAATGATCTGTCTTCTACCAAGATGGATCTCTGTGGGAGCAAGGAGATGACAAACTGATTTATTTAGATGTCCCCCATGGGTGCTTGCAGAGAGGTTTCCTTACCAGGAGAGCTTTGCTGGTTGTACTCATTAGGTGCAGATTATTTTACAAATGGCCGCTCATGTGCGACAACCAATGACTCAGTTGAGTGTTTATACTTGGATATAAAGAGCAGAAGGGCAGAGCTTGGCCGGGAAGGAGTATGGCCGCAGAGTGAGAGAGCTCTGGGGTAGAGCAGACCTCACAAACAAAAAAAAAACATTTTCAGACTGGGAACCCTTCTGCTATTCAGAGCAGAATGCGCTGACGGCTAAGGGAACAATCCGGTACCAGAATAGTGACCGAGCCGCACGCATCAGAGCGCCTAAGGAAAGGCCCACAGAATAAGCCGGCAACTGCCATTTACTAAGCCGCGACGCACAAGCTGCCAAATCAACCGTAAGGCATGATACCCTGTTTACCTAAGACCTGAAAGGGACCCATCTAACCAGAACCCGCCAGTCTGCTGGAAATTAAAGGGGCAGTAAACTTACAAACTAATGTTATATAATTCTGCACATCGCGGCAACACTGTCTAGTCACAGTGTGCCCAGTCAAACCATTAAAATGAATGTAGCTCGATCCTGCTACTAGACCAGAGCAGGAGCGAGCTACATTCATTTTAATGGCGCGACCGGCACGCTGTGACTAGACAGTGTTGCCGTGATGCGCTGTGGAAAAACCAGACCCGCTCAGTAGAGCAAGGAGCGGCGTTCTGGAAAAGGTAGCTTTTACATCAAATTTATCTGCAATACTTTAATGTATAAATCTGCTGGTAAGCTAATGTTATATAATTCTGCAATATGTGCAGAGTTATATAACATTAGTTTGTAAGTTTACTGCCCCTTTAACAGACGGACCCCACCACAGCGCTTGCAGCCGCCATCTTAGAAGCCGAGTGGCGCTGCCTAGAAGCAAAAAAGTATATAGTCCTCTTCTTCAGAGATGAGGAACCACAAAGTGATGCAGGACAAGATTTTACCCTATAAACCATACGAGTAAGTACACCCTGTAGGGAATACACCTATTAAGCACACAATGCACAATGTTCATTTCGTTTGCAGCAGCTGAAGCTATGCATCTTGCTAACAAATCTGTGGGAATAGCAAAGAGGGGATCACACTCCACTATCTAGCATTGCAACATATAACCACACAGCCGCTAGTGGAGCAAATCTACTAACCCTACATAATTATATACCAACTGAAAAGAAGTAGCAGACATTACAAATTACTATAACTATTACAACATGGCAATAAGAAAATCCTGGATAAAGCCTTGAAGCCAATGCCCCTGTCTCTGTCAGTACATTTTTTCAACCACAGGAGATTCTGGCAGGAGATATTACAGACATCCATGGACAGAAAGACAGCATTAAACACTCCACCTCAACCAACATAGCTAATATGGCAGACTATGCTGAACAGTTGAAAGCTGACATTGCAAACTTGGCCAATAAAGCCGACTTTGCCTGAAACTAGCATTTATACGTAAAGAGATAAATGAAATTGGGCAGAGAGTAGAAGAGGTGGAAGATACCCAAGACACAATGAACGAAATGATAAGTAATATCTGCACACAGACCTCCATTTAAGATTCCAAGATAGATATCCTGCAAGATAAACTTGATGACCTTGAAAACAGGAGCGACAAAAACAACCTCAGAGTTAGGGGCAGAGACCATCCAAATATCAGAACTACAAGAATATTAGCAAGGTATATTTCCATTCATCAAAGCAGAACCTATAGAAACGGACAGAGCCTTGAGCGCTGCTCTACCTAATTTACCACCCTGTGATGTCATAATCCGCTTTTTAAAATATAAAAACAAAGAAGAGATACGGCTCAAAGCCCGTCAAACGTCACAAATTCAGTATTTGGATCACACTATACAGATTTTTATGAACTTGTGCCCCATCACGATACAAAAACGAAGAGAAGTTAGGTTCCTCACTAAAGCACTTCAGGAAAAAAATATCAAGTATAGATGGGGTTTTCCTTTTAGCTTAATTGTCAACAAGGAGGCTCTACTCATCTTTACAAGGGGGACTGCACGACTTGGACTCCTTCTCTAAAAGCTTAGGCATGGCCCTGGAAGGAATGCAACCGGAATCTCCCCCAGCAACCTCACTCACCCCATCTATATGACAATCGAAATGTAAAGATCCATTTCTTCAATGGCAAAAGGTTCAGCACAAAAAGCGCAAAAACAGGCTACCTATCCCTATC
Source organism: Bombina bombina (assembly GCF_027579735.1). Taxonomy (NCBI): domain Eukaryota; kingdom Metazoa; phylum Chordata; class Amphibia; order Anura; family Bombinatoridae; genus Bombina; species Bombina bombina. The sequence continues at coordinate 39,754,777 of NC_069505.1, forward strand.
GCATCACCAGCAAGTCATAGCGAGCAGATAACCTGAAACATTATGCACAGGACTATAACGAGAAGGAAAAAGTCTGGTACAGTATACAATCTGTATTCACAATGATGAACAGTTACAAGATGATTGATCTTACAATTAATTAAAATTAAGGTTTATAGTGCATATAGCGAGAGTTTATTGATGATTAATACTTATCTTGTGCACAGTTATTTGTTAACAATGTCCATATTGTAATGGTTCTACTTCCGTACAGTGACCAGTTTAATCACTGCATTAAGTTATGTTTAAGTTTTATAATTATTCCCTAGATATGTTGTAAAGGTTCCCCCAGTTGGTAAGAGAGAATTCTCTTAAAGATTGTTATATTTTTTATGTTTTTCATGTTTTTTTATTTTTCTTATGTTTACTTTGTTTTATGGTTTAATATGTCACTCACACCGTTCACAAGATCGCATTTAGACAGTCAATACTTTACGAAACTACAGGTTGGAGACAATGGTTTGATATTTTCTGACTTCATTGGTATACATTTCACACTCCTACATAGTAGCATAAATCCATTTCGACCCAGATGAATCCCACCCAAAAGCCAGGACTGGTCCTCTTTACCATTAATGCAAAAGGTTTAAATAACCCAAATAAGCGTAATGTTGCACGGAGGGATTTTAGACATATATGGAATAAAAAAACAGCCAGAATTAACAGGCACATTATGTGCCTCCCAATTAATAAAGGGGGCCTTGGTGTTCCCGACTTGAATAAATACCGGCAGGCCATCTTTTTACAAATACTAGATTGGTTCACTAACTACAATAAGAAAGCATGGGTACACTTGCAGCATGACATAGCAGGCAAATCACATCTTGGGCGGCTTGTGCTGGGGACCTAAAACAAACAAACTAAACCAATCAGGGTACACCTCAATAACACAAGAAACCTATTCTGTCTGGGACCGACTTATATAACATTCCTCATTACTGTCAAGCAGACCCTCACCACTAACCCCGCTCACAGATAATTCTGAATTCCCTCCAGGAACATCCACCATAGGACATTTAGCCAGGAAATCACATAGGGCATTATTAGCACACCACTTAGGTAATGAGCAAAGATGGTACACGAGAGAGGAGATGAAAGAGAAGGGACTTGACTTTTTACAAGACTGGTTCAAACGACATCAATGCCACTCTTACATTCACCGACACCCAGATAGGAGAAACATTATGAGACCCCCTGACACCATTTGAATCCTCGTGCAGTAGCCCCCAACCAATTAAACACTCTCTATCACTAATATATTCTATACTGCAGACTCAAACGCCAGGGCCTACTTTTTATTATATCGAAAGATGGGAGCATAAACTCAACATCATTATCTCTCCCATGGATATGAGTGGGAAATATAACTAAATCCACAATCTCTAGCAGATTGCTAGAAATTAATTACAAAATAATGCATAGGTGGTTACTTCACCCCGAGAGATGCCAGAAGCTATTTAAAAATAAGAGTGATAAATGATGGAGGTGCCACAGCCACCCAGGTTCTATGTCACATATATGGTGGCAATGCCCAGAAAGCAGCCCATTTTGGATTAAAAATTATTGAAGAAACAACAAAAATAATAGGCCCATCAGTCACCAACAGTCTGCTCACATGGTTGTTCAATCTGACCCCAAAAAGCCAAACAAAACTGCTACACATACTGACCAATCGAACTGGAAACGGCTCCTGTTCCTAACCTAGCACAGTGGATAGACCAGTGCAATAAAACAATACATTTAGAAGAATTCCCCTTTATAAAGACTACACGTAAAGATGTCTATGTATAGGTTACCCTATGTGGGAAGCCTACTTATCTGACAAATTCTAAGAGTCAGAAAACACAACTAAATGTACCATTTCCTCCGCGATTTTTTAGTGGAATAATTTAACCAGCTTGTTACAATAGGAGTGTACCTGAAAGCTATGGAATGTAAACTTTTCAGTTATTTTTTCTTTCTGCTTTTTGTTTTGATTGCCATATTTGAGACACAATTGAATGTTAAATCTTAATGCAACTGTGTATTAAAATGTCACAAATGTCAACGTATAATATCAAAATTGTTTAATAAAAATATATATATTAAAAAAAAAAGAGCAAAATGGCTCCCAGATGCCCAAGGTGACATCCCTCATCTCACATCCACGATATTCCTCCTAAACACTCCAGGTAACAAGATTATTTTCTTCTTGTAGGGAGAATGGATTTAGGAAGCAGCAGGAAATTCTACGTCAGAAACACGCAGAATTCACAGCAAAGTATCGCGGGGGGAACGAGGGAAACGAGACTAAGAGATGAGTTACACTATAACGCAGCCAAAGCGGAAGAATATCTACCCTTAAAGGGACACTGTACTGTAAAATATCTTCCCAATGATTTATTTTACCTGATGAAATGTATTAAATTGTTTATAAATCGCTCCTTTTGTCATCAGAAATAGTTGTTGGCTGTTGCAACTGCGACCTATACTATATGAACACGGCAGTATTCTCCTTTAAAAAAAGGTATGTAACCGGGAGGCAGTAGTAGAAATCAACCTCCCAGTGGGAAGCAAGAATGAGAGAGCCCAACCCATTTGAATGGGTGTCCCTGCAGCTGCTTTAAATACAATTAACTTGTATCAGCTGCTTTCCTGGTATATTGTCCTTTTTAATGGGGTCACCGCGGTCGCCTAAAAAACATTTTTACTAAATGGAAAATAATGGGCGTAAGCTATTGAAATCAGTAAAAAAAATAATTAAACTAGTAATGATAAAAGAAAAAAATATTTTAAAAAAAAATCAAGCAGTTAAAGGGACAGTCCACTTGAATTGTTTATTAAAAAGACAGATAATCCCTTTATTACACATTCTCCAGTTTTGCACAACCAACACTTTTATATTAATACACTTTTTACCTCTGTGATTACCTTGTATCTAAGCTTCTGAAGACTGCCCCCTTATTTCAGTGCTATTTACAGACTTACATTTTAGCCAATCAGTGCTGATTCATAAATAACCCCACGGGAGTGAGCACAATGTTATCTATATGGCACACATGAACTAGCGCTGTCTAGCTGTGAAAAAATGTCAAAATGCACTGAGATAAGAGGCATCCTTCAAGGGCTTAGAAATTAGCATATGAGCCTACCTAGGTTTAGCTTTCAACAAAGAATAACAAGAAAACAAAGCAAATTTAATGCTAAAAGTAAATTGGAAAGTCGTTTAAACTTGCACGCCCTATCTGATTCATGAAAGTTTAATTTTGACTAGACTGTCCCTTTAAGGGAAAAACTATTTTACAGTATACTGTCCCTATATGTAAACAGGATACAGTTCTTGTGTGCTTGGTGTCCCTTTGAAGGGACACTGAACCCAAATTTTTTCTTTCGTAATTCAGATAGAGCAGCAATTTTAAGCAACTCCTATTATGAAATGTTCTTCATTCTCTTGGTATCTTTATTTGAAAAGCAATAATGTAAGTTTAGATGCCGGCCCATTTTTGGTGAACAACCTGGGTTGTTCTTGCTGATTGGTGAATGCAGTCACCCACCAATAAACAAGTGCTGTCCATGGTGCTGGACCAAAAATTGCCTGGCTCCTTAGCTTAGATGCCTTCTTTTTCAAATAAAGATAGCAAGAGAACGAAGAAAAATTGATAATAGGAGTAAATAAGAAAGTTGTTTAAATTTGCTTCTCTATCTGAATCATGAAAGTAAAAAAATTTGGTTCAGTGTCCCTTTAAGCGCATACATCATGTCTCTTTAAGAAAGGCTGATTTGCTGAAAAATACAGTAAGTTTCAGACATCAATACTATTTGTTTTTGTAGGCACGTGCATTCGGGTCATTCGCGATGATCTGACGTCAGACGTTCGCAGGATTTGGCTCTTTTCTGATCTTTACTGCTTCACACACTAAGGTCTGTGCAAATCCAAATCTTAGTCTTTTGCACTTTAACAAGAAGGAATCCGGCGCGGAAAAGATCCAAACGCCGTGAGCAGCCGCCATCTTCAGCATTCGGATCATGACATCAGAACGCATGTCTTTTTATTCATTTTGCAATACAGAGATTTGCTTAAAATAATAATGTTAAATAAACCATTGTTAAAGGGGCATTAAAGTAAAAATTCAGATAGAGCAGCCATTTTTAAGACTTTTTTTTATTATGATCTAATTTGCTTTGTTCTCTTGGTATCTTTAGTTTAAAAACATACTTAGGTAGGCTCAGGAGCAGCAATGCAGTACTGTGAGCTATCTGCTGATTGGTGGCTGCACATATATGCCTCTTGTCATTGGCTCACCCATTGTATTAAGCTAGCTCCCAGTAGTGCAGTGCTGCTCTGTAGGTGATAACTATGTGTTTAACTCCATTTGCAAGAGATAAATACATAGTTATATAAAAGCAACAAGTACATAATCTAACACAGCATTTTCTTTTTGCTGTTTTATGTCCCTTTAAAGACTGCAGTGCCTTTTATTTAGTCTCTGGGTTTTATGAACATTTTATATAAGTAGAAGACTGAGATGGCCACTAGGGGGCAGCAAAACTTGCACCTACCTCAGCGCATGTATCTATATTTTTGCTGGATTTCCAATACTATTCTGTCAATAAAATCTTACCAGTAAAACAGGCTTCTTTCTATTTCTTATGTTTTATTATGCAAATATGCAATTAGGTTCTGTTCTATTAACAATAAAATAATTATATTCTTCACCAAAGACATTTAATAGGGGTGTGCAATTGTACTGCACATCATAATGCATATTTTCCCTCATATATTAAAGGGACATTAAACATGAAATAAATGCTGGTCTAAACAATGTATGGAAAGCACAGATTAGCCTGAGACTATTCTGCAGATGTATTTTCTAAAATTCTGTTTGTTTAAACATTGAAAATAATTAAAGGGACATAATACCCATATTCTAAATGACTTGAAATTGATACAGAATAACTGTACAAAGCTGACAAGAAATTATCACCTGAGCATCTTTAAAGGAAGATATTTTACCTCAAAATTTCTACAGCTCACAATAGTAAGTGCTTTGTAAGTAGTTATCTTCCAACTGCTGTCAGCTACTTGTTAAAAACAACAGCCAATCAGCTTGATCAGTGCTGATGTCACACTTTGCTTTACTGTGATCTCATGAGATTTCGCTAAAACCTTGTTAGATTACATAGTACAATTCCTTAAACTGGGGAGGGAAATAACATGACTGCGGCACATGTCAGATGAGAGCTCCCTTGCAAGTCCTGGGACAAGCATCCTGATTGGCGGCTTAATGCCCCTTTACAGTTGGGTGTGGCTACTAAGGACATTTTGAGGTAAACTATCTTCCTTTTTTACATAGAGATGTTCAGGTGATATTTTCTGGTCAGTGTTTATAGCTATGCTGCATCACTTTCATGTGCTTTAACATTTGGGTATTATGTCCCTTTGATATAAAGTTTTAGTGCCCATACAAATACATAATAATAATACGTGTTTAATTCCTTCAAAGGGAGCATGTACGGTTTCTACTATAATGGGGTTAATGGTGGTTAGGGGGTTAGTTGCAACTGAGGATTGGGTGGTTATGGGTTAATAGCAGTAGGGGCCTTGGCAATTAGGGGGGTTTATTGTGATGGGGTTTGGTTTATGGTGGTGTAGGGGTTAATAGTGCAATGCATTAGGGGATGTTATTATTTTATATACCACTGCTAGACACTGTGCCAGTGCAATGTACACTCCTGACAATGAAATATAAACCATTTGCAGTACTTGTAATGCTTGTGCAAATATGTATTGCACTGTAAATCCCAGGACCAGGCTCATTTTACTGACCACAAGGCTGAAATTTAAGCCAACATAAAGCTAAAATGAGCAAACTTTAACTTTTTTCAATGCTTGTACAAATTATAATTAAATCATTTTATGTTGAATTATGCAATTAATATATGTTTTGGATAGCTTAACCCCTTCACCCATTTGGATGTATATATACATTGTGTGGTACTTTGCCTATTGTACCGCACGACGTGTATATACATCTGAGCTTCAGAAAGCTCCAGCAGTCTGGACTGTTAAGTTACAGCTGGAGTTCCTGAGCTCCAGGCATCTGCCGCATATGTAACCGGAGCGTGATTGGTGCTCCGGTTCCATATGAGGGCAGATGCCTGATTGTTACAGATGATGACACTGTCTGTGTCACTGTGTGTAACGATCTTCTGCTGGTGCTGGCGGGAGGGGATCCGAGAGGTCGGTGGGCGGCTCAGCATTGGAGAGGGAAGGGGGTGGGAGGGCCCTACACGGCAGAAAAAAATAAATAAAGTGTGAGGGAGGGATGGGGCAGCTACACAACAAAAAAGGGGGTGTCTATCTGGCAATCGCAGGAGGGGGGGCGACTACACTCAGGGCCACCATCAGGGGGTGAAAGGGGTGACTCATGAGGCAAGCAAAACTATTATTAAAAAATTATATTTTGGGGGGGCAGAGTTAGCTTTTGAAACGACAGGACGCATCTTCATGAAGCTCCTCTTTACAGGGCAGCTTTTGACTATTTTTCCCTAAATATATGACACTACGGTGATATGATCCCACGTTTTGGGGCTATACATATTCTGCAACCTAAAGGAGTTGATAAATTGACATTACCCTGCCATGATTTGCTTCAAACTTTCTACAGATATCAGGCATCACGGATACCACTCCTAGGATGGCGGTGATGACCACATGGGGAGCGAAAGTGCGACATACACTTGAACTCTGCTTGCAGAGAATTGAGCAGAACCTAACGGCTGAGATAATTTCTATGTTTGCAAAGGCTGCTTGCGGCAATACCCGTCCAGTGACACATCACACAGATGAGGCGGCCCTTGCAACGCAGCTGGCCTGGTCTGAGGGAATGACCTCACAGGCAGTAGACTCTGATGCCTACATTGGAGCCGATGACTACCGCCAGAGCTATTCAACTTGGAGTACTATACTTGGTCTCTGGGAGACATGCAGAGAGACGACTGAGCTGCCTGATTGAGATGACAACTCTCTGGTGGTCCGAGAACGAACCGGAAGGGAGCTACATAAGCCTTGGGGAGCTGCTGATTCAACCTACCAAAGCCAGGTTCTCACAGAGCTCAAGTGGCATTGGGAATCCTCCTTCAACTCTCCATATTAACACATTATTGGCGGAAGCTGTGGATCCCATATATTTGAGAGGGTGGCAGCAAATAGAGGACGGCAAAGGGAAGTTCTCAAACATAATACACGACCCTGCACGATTGGAGATTTCACAACCACTAACCTGCTCATTTTATAATAGCCCCCAGCGAGGACGCTCAGGTGTTGGATAGAGTTAAGGAAAAATGGCATCCCACGCCAACCATCTTTGCTGTGGCCTATATTACACAGTAACTCAGACTTTAAGGTGACTATAACGCTGGAATCAGTTTGTTGAATTCTGTTACAGACACAGGACTATATTATAGAGACTGTTGAGATAACCTTGTCTGATAGTGCTGTTTTTTGTTACATGACACGCATAGTTTTATTTTTCATAATTGTACGGGGCGGTGTGGATGGGTCTTCAAACCATTTTTTTTTTTTTTTTTTTTCTTCCACCTGACTTCTAAATCTTTGTTGGCACCTAGGTGGGGATTACATGTTTATGTTTATGTGAAGTTGGCTGACACCGCTATTTTACGCAATACCTAGCTTACTTTGCTCTTAGACAATAGTGGTGCACAAGGGAGACTTCACAGATCTGACATCTCTATATCCACACTATTTGAGACAGAAGAGCTCAATACACACACAAAGAGTTTTGTTCTAAATGGCTGTAAGTGGGAACACCAATACTAGTTTGAGAAGCTACAGAACAGTATTAACCTATATTTTGTATTTAGCATGGTACTATTTAATGTTTATTTCATATGTTAGTTTAGTATAAGAGTGTATCTTTATGCCTTACATGTTCCTTATATATTTAAGCACATAACACGAACCTCACGTAAGGGACAATCATTTATGTGAGATGAATGGACTCTCTCCTACATTAGCTTGGTTCTCGGATGGTGGACATTTACATTTTACTTTAAACCATTTGGCTTTGTGGCTGGTATGAGGAGCTGTATTATATTTCATAATATTAGATGGTGTCAGTATTATTACTAATGAAGATCAATAGTTCTGAAATGTTAACTAATACTGCCTGAGTTAATGTTGCACAATTTCACCTCCTGTATTATTTATACTGAGAAGCCATGTTTTTTAAATGTTGTACTTTATTTAACTTAGAATAGTCCACCCACATCCTGCAAGCATTCTGTGGGCCGTGCTGTTTCACTTGATCCAATGTAATCTATTTCCCACAATGTTAACCATAGGAGACCCCTTAACCCTCGATACCCCATAAACAATGTTAAGCCAGTATCTCATTTGATGGATTGAGCACTGATCTCTATAGGCTCATTAGACATGTATAAACTGAACTTATATCATTGGGAGAGCTTAGTCCGCTCTTATTTTTATCTTCTTTGGTGAGGGAGGTGTTACTCTCAAGTTAGTAGTTAATTACTGTGATACTATCATAATAGCAACTACATACCCTCCCAATGATGCTGCAGTGCCCTCATTCAGTTAATATAAAGCAGTTTGTTAAATCCTACAGCAAGGATAGCGTCTCAAAGCTAACACGTTGTAATGCTATTTATTTTTATATACCCTACCACCTTAAATGACTGAAAGTGTATATATACATATAGGGAAGTTATAACAACGAGTGTGTTTATTCCTTGTTGCCTAGGGATATTCCGACTTGGAGATTCTTTCCATAGCTGCATAGACTCTGCTCTCATAGCATTGCTTGTAATATACTTACCACTAAAATATTCTGCTACATATCAGCTATAAGCTCCTTAATAATTTTTCATCTCCCTTATGGGCCACGTAGAGACGTTACACTCTCAATGGCTGGTTTTATACTACAGTAGCTGATTCTCTATTACTATTAGCCTTAGATACTTGTCAGACCCTTTTACAGAGGTGTTCTAGTGCAGTTTAAATTAGCAACCAGCTTTACAGCTGTATGACCAAGATAACAATATTTTCCATCTTCTACCGTACCTTCACTTGTTATAATCTACTACCATGCTTTTTTATCTGACCCTGATACTGCAGGTATAGTAGTTCATAATTGTTATCAACCTATGGGGAAAATTGTGGTATTATCCAATGCCAAGGTACTCTAATATAACACTAATGACAGACAGTCATGATATATCCCCTAACCTGGATCCACTGCTATTAGTCATTGGGAGAAAGGTATACATATTGCAACCCTGTACTAGGGGCAGTGAAATAGTGAGAACTTTATGTCTCCTGCCGTTGGGTATAGGGCCCATACCCTTATGGCAGAAATATTATACATAGGATTGCTCCACTGTGCCCAGACCCTAATGACTGGTGGTGTATTGAATTCCAGCCTTTAGCTAGTTCACTGGCACCTCAGGTACAGATATAGTATGAGAGATACCCTAAATCTAATATTTTAGATTATTTAATTACTCCATGATATGAAGATTTTAAATTAGATAAACTATGTTCATTTCCTGTATGAATATAGCACGGTCCCTCTGGCATAGTCAGAAACTCCCGTTACTTGACTCGTCTAATCTTGTCTAACTGATTTATTCAAATATCTCCGAACACCCCCCCACTCCAGTGGGCTTACATCGTAAGCAAAGGGAAATGCACCCTATAGAAACTTCCTTTTATTACTAAATATATTGATACACATATTCTTATATCTATAATCGTAATCTCATGTGACGCTGCTTTTTTGCTACTCTGCAGTTTCACAGTTTAGTCATGTCACATTGATGTATCATATTACTTAGGGTCCTATATGCCTTTTACTTGCTACATACCCCCTATTATAACCTCAAACCACTATATAATAACATCTGAGGTCCAAGAGAGACCCTATATGCCTTTTACTTGCTACATACCCCCTATTATAACCTCAAACCACTATATAATAACATCAGAGGTCCAAGAGAGACCCTATATTCCTTTTACTTGCTACATACCCCCTATTATAACCTAAACCACTATATAATAACATCTGAGGTCCAAGAGAGACCCTATTTGCCTTTAACTTGCTACATACCCCCTACTATAACCTCAAACCACTATATAATAACATCAGAGGTCCAAGAGAGACCCTATATGCCTTTTACTTGCTACATACCCCCTATTATAACCTCAAACCACTATATAATAACATCTGAGGTCCAAGAGAGACCCTATATACCTTTTACTTGCTACATACCCCCTACTATAACCTCAAACCACTATATAATAGCATCTGAGGTCCAAGAGAGACCCTATATGCCTTTTACTTGCTACATACCCCCTACTATAACCTCAAACCACTATATAATAACATCTGAGGTCCAAGAGAGACCCTATATGCCTTTTACTTGCTACATACCCCCTATTATAACCTCAAACCACTATATAATAACATCAGAGGTCCAAGAGAGACCCTATATTCCTTTTACTTGCTACATACCCCCTATTATAACCTCAAACCACTATATAATAACATCTGAGGTCCAAGAGAGAACCTATATGCCTTTTACTTGCTACATACCCCCTATTATAACCTCAAACCACTATATAATAACATCTGAGGTCCAATAGAGACCCTATATGCCTTTTACTTGCTACATACCCCATATTATAACCTCAAACCACTATATAATAAAATCTGAGGTCCAAGAGAGACCCTATATGCCTTTTACTTGCTACATACCCCCTATTATAACCTCAAACCACTATATAATAACATCTGAGGTCCAAGAGAGACCCTATATGACTTTTACTTGCTACATACCCCCTACTATAACCTCAAACCACTATATAATAACATCTGAGGTCCAAGAGAGACCCTATATGCCTTTTACTTGCTACATACCCCATACTATAACCTCAAACCACTATATAATAACATCTGAGGTCCAAGAGAGACCCTATATGCCTTTTACTTGCTACATACCCCCTATTATAACCTAAACCACTATATAATAACTTCTGAGGTCCAAGAGAGACCCTATATGCCTTTAGCTTGCTACATACCCCCTACTATAACCTCAAACCACTATATAATAACATCAGAGGTCCAAGAGAGACCCTATATTCCTTTTACTTGCTACATACCCCCTACTATAACCTCAAACCACTATATAATAACATCTGAGGTCCAAGAGAGACCCTATATGCATTTTACTTGCTACATACCTGTTACGGTTACCCTTAGTCTCGCTGAGAGATGGACCGCTTAGTAGTCTGGATCCCTATTGCTAAAGAGGGGAGAAGCTGCTTTCCATAGTATTCTATATGAGTCTCGCAAATATAGAATAATCTCCCTTAGCTGCAGTACAGCTAGGATACCCTTCTGCCCACAAAAACGAGTCAACGCTGCAATTGAGGGTCAAACAGGAACTCAGGACTGAGATGCCCAGCCTGCTTTTTATTAAGGTTACATGCACACAGGGCACTCCCAGGGGGAGAGGGGGGGAAGCACAAAATCCCCCATCCACACATTTAGATAGAGAGCACTGTCCTTTGACAGGCCACAATAGGATTACAGTACTTAAGATAACAAGTTTACAAGTTCATCTTATCAATTAGCAGTCTGGCTCCAGAGGTGATTAGACAATGGGATTGGTTATCACTAAACTTAGAGCTGAGGCCAGCAAACGTGTATTTAGGCAATAGTTTCTAAAAGCTGAAAAAAAAAAAAAAAAGTTAACTCTTTATGAAATGATACTTGTTACGGTTTTCTTGGAGCCCTTCTTAGGCGCTGGCTTGCTGGTTCAGGCATTGCTGCTGGGAAATAAGCTCTTCACAACAAAATAACTAATGCTTCTGTAACAGTGCTCCCTTTCTGTGGAACACTCTGGCAGACACGGTCTGACCCCTTTTCGGGGCAGACTAAGGCTGTCCAGACCGCTGGTTATGCGGGGCTGAGGTCGGTTTGTCTGGACAACCCGTCGGCGTTGCCATTCTGTTTCTCAGGTCTGTAAGTAATGGTGAAATTGAAGGGTTGCAACGATAAGCTCCAACGTAATAGCCTGCCGTTATCTCCAGAGACCCGGTTCAGCCACACCAACGGTTATGGTCGGTGACCAGAGTGAACTCCTGACCATATAAATAGGGAGTCAATTTCTTTAATGCCCACACCAAAGCCAAACACTCCTTTTCGACCGCTGCATAGCTGACTTCGCGGGGCAGGAGCTTCCGGCTGATGTAGGCAACTGGATGCTCCCCTCCATCTTCGCCTACTTGGCTGAGGACGGCTCCCAGCCCGAACATGGAAGCATCTGTATGGACGATAAAACGTTTGTTAAGGGCTGGGGCCGCCAAGACTGGAGCGTTAATTAGAGCATTTTTGAGAGCCTGGAAAGCCGTTTCACAGTGGGGAGACCACAGGACCTGTCAAGGTAAGTTCTTCTTGGTCAAGTCAGTCAGGGGTTTGGCAAGTGTGCTGTAGTCTGGTACGAACCGTCTATAGTACCCTGCCGTGCCCAGGAAGGCTAGGACCTGAGTCTTAGTGATGGGGGTGGGCCAATTGGCGACAGCTTCTATTTTGGCCGGCTCTGGTCGCTGCTTTCCACACCCCACCCGGTGACCCAGGTACTGTACCTCGGCCATCCCAAAGTGGCATTTTTCTGGCTTCAGAGTCAGGCCAGCAGCCCGGATCTGATCCAGAACCATTCCCACATGAGCTAAGTGGTCCTCCCAGGACTCACTGTGGATCGCTATGTCGTCCAGGTTGGCGCAAGCAAAACTCTGGAAGCCATCCAGGAGCCTATCCACCAAGCGCTGGAATGTAGCTGGGGCATTCTTCATCCCAAACGGCATTACCCTAAACTGATATAAGCCGAATGGGGTGACGAATGCCGACTTGGGGATAGCCTCCGGGGCCAGGGGAATCTGCAAGTAACCTTTGCAGAGGTCAATAGTGGTCAGGTAATTTCCCCTGGCTATACGATCGAGTAGCTCGTCTACCCTGGGCATAGGGTAAGCATCCGTCACGGTATTTTCATTGAGTCTCCGATAGTCTACGCAGAACCGGGTGGTCCCATCTTTCTTGGGCACCAAGACAACTGGGGAGGCCCAGGGACTATCGGAGGGCTCAATTACCCTGAGCTGGAGCATCTCATCGATCTCCTTCTTCATTCCTGTCCTAACTGCTTCGGGGATTCGGTACGGAGCCTGGCGCAAGGGAGCTTGTCTCGGAGTATCTACCTGGTGGGTGGTTAAAGTAGTGTACCCTGGCTTCGGGGAGAAGGTGAGGTGTTTGGACTGGAGGAGTTGGTTGAGCTGCTCCCTTTCAGTGGGGCTAAGTCGGTCCCCTATCTGAACCTGCGCCACTATACCTGTGGGGAGACTCTTTTCTAATAGGTCTGGAATGGGTAAACTGTCGGGGTCTTCCTGAGGGGAACAACATACGGCCGTCACGTTCTCTGGTCGCTCAAAATATTCCTTGAGCATGTTTACATGGAATGTCTTTCTAAGATTGTTGTCATGGCAGCTAGCTATCACATAAGTGGTGTCTCCACTTTTCTCTACGATCTGGTAGGGACCCTGTCAGGACGCCTGCAATTTGTCTGTCTTCACCGGCTTAAGTACTAACACCTTTTGTCCTATGGTGAAGATTCTCTTTCAGGCCCCCTGATCGTACCATACTTTCTGTCTTCTCTGGGCCAACTGGAGATTAGCCCGCACGGATTTGGCTAATTGCTCCATTCGGTCCCTGAGTTCCAGCACGTATGGCACAATGGGGACACCGTCAGCCTCCATCTCTCCCTCCCAGTGCTCCCGGATCAGGTTTAGGGGTCCCCGTAGAGGTCCAAGAGAGACCCTATATGACTTTTACTTGCTACATACCCCCTACTATAACCTCAAACCACTATATAATAACATCTGAGGTCCAAGAGAGACCCTATATGCCTTTTACTTGCTACATACCCCCTACTATAACCTCAAACCACTATATAATAACATCTGAGATCCAAGAGAGACCCTATATGCCTTTTACTTGCTACATACCCCCTATTATAACCTCAAACCACTATATAATAACATCTGAGGTCCAAGAGAGACCCTATATGCCTTTTACTTGCTACATACCCCCTATTATAACCTCAAACCACTATATAATACCATCTGAGGTCCAAGAGAGACCCTATATGCCTTTTACTTGCTACATACCCCCTATTATAACCTCAAACCACTATATAATAACATCTGAGGTCCAAGAGAGACCCGATATACCTTTTACTTGCTACATACCCCCTACTATAACCTCAAACCACTATATAATAACATCAGAGGTCCAAGAGAGACCCTATATTCCTTTTACTTGCTACATACCCCCTACTATAACCTCAAACCACTATATAATAACATCTGAGGTCCAAGATAGACCCTATATGCCTTTTACTTGCTACATACCCCCTACTATAACCTCAAACCACTATATAATAACATCTGAGGTCCAAGAGAGACACTATATGCCTTTTACTTGCTACATACCCCCTATTATAACCTCAAACCACTATATAATAACATCTGAGGTCCAAGAGAGACCCTATATGCCTTTTACTTGCTACATACCCCCTATTATAACCTCAAACCACTATATAATAACATCTGAGGTCCAAGAGAGACCCTATATGCCTTTCACTTGCTACTTACCCCTACTATAACCTCAAACCACTATATAATAACATCTGAGGTCCAAGAGAGACCCTATATGCCTTTTACTTGCTACATACCCCCTATTATAACCTCAAACCACTATATAATAACATCTGAGGTCCAAGAGAGACCCTATATGCCTTTTACTTGCTACATACCCCCTATTATAACCTCAAACCACTATATAATAACATCTGAGGTCCAAGAGAGACCCTATATGCCTTTCACTTGCTTCATACCCCTACTATAACCTCAAACCACTATATAATAACATCTGAGGTCCAAGAGAGAACCTATATGCCTTTTACTTGCTACATACCCCCTACTATAACCTCAAACCACTATATAATAACATCAGAGGTCCAAGAGAGACCCTATATGCCTTTTACTTGCTACATACCCCCTACTATGACCTCAAACCACTATATAATAACATCAGAGGTCCAAGAGAGACCATATATGCCTTTTATTTGCTACATACCCCCTACTATAACCTCAAACCACTATATAATAACATCAGAGGTCCAAGAGAGACCCTATATGCCTTTTACTTGCTACATGCCCCCTATTATAACCTCAAACCACTATATAATAACATCTGAGGTCCAAGAGAGACCCTGTATGTTTTACTTGCTACATACCCCCTATTATAACCTCAAACCACTATATAATAACATCTGAGGTCCAAGAGAGACCCTATATGCCTTTTACTTGCTACATACCCCCTACTATAACCTCAAATCACTATATAATAACATCAGAGGTCCAAGAGAGACCCTATATGCCTTTTACTTGCTACATACCCCCTACTATAGCCTCAAACCACTATATAATAACATCAGAGGTCCAAGAGAGACCCTATATGCCTTTTACTTGCTACATACCCCCTACTATAACCTCAAACCACTATATAATAACATCAGAGGTCCAAGAGAGACCCTATATGCTTTTTACTTGCTACATACCCCCTATTATAACCTCAAACCACTATATAATAACATCTGAGGTCCAAGAGAGACCCTATATGCCTTTTACTTGCTACATACCCCCTATTATAACCTCAAACCACTATATAATAACATCTGAGGTCCAAGAGAGACCGCCACCTCCTATATGAGGTGTTATTTTCTCGCTTTGCATTAGGGGGAAATAATAAGCTTATCGTGCCTTAAACACGGCAAACAAATATACATAAAAAGAGGTTTGATTGAGAGTACATAGGTTAGTTATCAGTCAAGGATTATGTTTGCATTCTAGGATGTTATGTTTTTACTGTACAATTTGTGCATTGGTGACATTTCGTATCGTTCAGATGCTACTACTCAGACATATGCTTATGTCACTGATTACCTTGTAACCTTATTGCTGTTTATGTACTGTATAACCTCAATAAAAATTGTGTTGCAAAGAAAAAGAAAAAAATTATGCTTACCTGATAAATTTCTTTCTCTTGTGGTGTATCCAGTCCACGGGTTCATCCATTACTTGTGGGATATTCTCCTTCCCAACAGGAAGTTGCAAGAGGACACCCACAGCAGAGCTGTCTATATAGCTCCTCCCCTAACTGCCACCCCCATTCATTCGACCGAAGACAAGCAAGAGAAAGGAGAAACTATAGGGTGCAGTGGTGACTGTAGTTTTAAAAATAAAAACACCTGCCTTAAAGTGACAGGGCGGGCCGTGGACTGGATACACCACAAGAGAAATACATTTATCAGGTAAGCATAAATTTTGTTTTCTCTTGTAAGGTGTATCCAGTCTACAGGTTCATCCATTACTTGTGGGATACCAATACCAAAGCTTTAGGACACGGATGAAGGGAGGGACAAGGCAGTAACTTAAACGGAAGGTACCACTGCCTGTAAGACCTTTCTCCCAAAAATAGCCTCTGAGGAAGCAAAAGTATCAAATTTGTAGAATTTAGAAAAAGTATGAAGTGAAGACCAAGTCGCCGCCTTACAAATCTGTTCAACAGAGGCCTCATGTTTAAAAGCCCATGTGGAAGCTACTGCTCTAGTAGAATGAGCTGTAATTCTTTCAGGAGGCTGCTGGCCAGCAGTCTCATAAGCCAAGCGGATTATACTTCTTAACCAAAAAGAAAGAGAAGTTGCCGAAGCCTTTTGGCCTCTCCTCTTTCCAGAATAGACAACAAACAATGCAGATGTTTGACGAAAATCCTTAGTAGCTTGCAAATAAAACTTTAAAGCACGAACCACGTCCCTCTTTGAATCTGGTATGTGAAAAAATCACAGGGGAGGGGGCGCAAAAAAGGTATACAATTAAATGGTGATAGTTAGGCACTCACAAAAACAATCTGAAATTTAGATAGGCTGATATTATCTTGTTAGATAAAAAATATATATTAATATATGGTTATCTTGATATAAGTTCCTTTTTTAAAAACAATAGATATGAAAAAGTCTTTTTTGAATGAAGCTGATAGCTGGTGATGGCTGCCTCCTCTTCACCGGATGATCCAGGTAAAAACTAGGAAAAATGAAAAACATCAGAGGGGCGCCTCATGTGTAGTATTGTCTGGATGAAGGCATATAATATGTAACAGAATAGCCAAATGAGTACGCACATACTCCAGGAGCACACTAATGTGCTGGTAGAGACAGGCTGTAGATTTAGGTAGGTGTAACAGCTCACCCGTTCAGGAATACCTCCAATGCTGTGGTGCTGCAACAAGTGTGATAAAACAAACAGAAAGCACTATATGTGCAGACCATTAAAGATGATACAAAGGTGTGTGCTTGATAGTATAAAGTGGGTACTCACATACTCCCAAAGCACACCAATGTGCTGTTAGAAGCAGGCTGCAGATTCAGGCAGGTGTGGCAGCTCACCCAAACAAACGATCTTTCAGGAATCAGTGCAATGAGAGCAAAAGCAGACTTAATGCCTCTCAGTAGCTGTGCAAAAAATGTGTGATATCCCATTGCAGGCAGAAGGTAGGAAATGAGATCCACTCCAAAAATAAAAGTTACAAATATTTATTTAAAATGAAAAGTTAAAAAACAACACCAAAGTTGTTATAAAAAGTGGATTACAGGGTCACCCAATTGGCCCCAATAGAAACGCGTTGCAACTATTGGGGCCAATTGGGTGACCCTGCAATCCACTTTTTATAACAACCTTGGTGTTGTTTTTTAACTTTTCATTTTTAATAAATATTTGTAACTTTTATTTTTGGAGTGGATCTCATTTCCTACCTTCTGCCTGCAATCCCTGCAAAGGGATATCACACCTTTTGTGCACAGCGACTGAGAGGCATTAAGTCTGCTTTTGTTCTCATTGCACTGATTCCTGAAAGATCGTTTGTTTGGGTGAGCTGCCACACCTGCCTGAATCTGCAGCCTGCTTCTAACAGCACATTGGTGTGCTTTGGGAGTATGTGAGTACCCACTTTATACTATCAAGCACATACCTTTGTATCATCTTTAATGGTCTGCACATATAGTGCTTTCTGTTTGTTTTATCACACTTGTTGCAGCACTACAGCATTGGAGGTATTGCTGAACGGGTGAGCTGTTACACCTACCTAAATCTACAGCCTGTCTCTACCAGCACATTAGTGTGCTCCTGGAGTATGTGCGTACTCATTTGGCTATCCTGTTACATATTATATGCCTTCATCCAGACAATACTACACATGAGGCGCCCCTCTGTTGTTTTTCAATGTTCCCTCTTTGAAGAAGGTTTAGGACACAGAGACGGAACAACAATTTCCTGATTGATATTCTTATTAGATACCACCTTAGGAAGAAACCCAGGTTTGGTACGCAAAACTACCTTATCTGCATGGAAGATCAGATAAGGGAAATCACACTGCAAGGCAGATAACTCTGAAACTCTTCGAGCCGAAGAGATAGCTACTAGGAACAGAACTTTCCAAGATAAAAGCTTGATATCTATGGAATGCAAAGGTTCAAACGGAACCCCTTGAAGAACTTTAAGAACTAAATTTAAACTCCATGGCGGAGCAACAGGTTTAAACACAGGCTTGATTCTAACTAAAGCCTGACAAAACGCCTGAACGTCTGGAACATCAGCCAGACGCTTATGCAAAAGAATAGACAGAGCAGAAATCTGTCCCTTTAAGGAACTAGCCGATAATCCCTTTTCCAATCCTTCGTGGAGAAAGGATAATATCCTAGGAATCCTGACCTTACTCCACGAGTAACCCTTGGATTCTCACCAATAACGATATTTACACCATATTTTATGATAGATTTTCCTGGTGACAGGCTTTCGAGCCTGAATCAAGGTATCAATGACCGACTCTGAGAAACCATGTTTTGATAAAATCAAGCGTTCAATCTCCAAGCAGTCAGACGCAGAGAAATTAGATTTGGATGTTTGAATGGACCTTGGAGTAGAAGTTCCTGCCTCAGCGGCAGAGTCCATGGTGGAAAGGATGACATGTCCACCAGATCTGCATACCAAGTCCTGCGTGGCCACGCAGGTGCTATCAAAATCACTGAAGCTCTCTCCTGCTTGATCTTGGCAATCAGACGAGGGAGGAGAGGAAATGGTGGAAACACATAAGCGAGGCTGAAGGACCAGGGCACTGCTAGAGCATCTATCAGCGTTGCCTGGGGATCCCTTGACGTGGACCCGTAACGAGGAAGCTTGGCGTTCTAACGAGATGCCATCAGATCCAGTTCTGGTTTGCCCCATAGTTGAATCAGCTGGGCAAATACCTCCGGATGGAGCTGCCACTCCCCTGAATGAAAAGTCTGCCAACTTAGAAAGTCCGCCTCCCAGTTCTCTACTCCTGGGATATGGATAGCTGAGAGATGGCAAGAATGAACTTCTGCCCAAAGAATTATCTTGGAAACCTCCATCATTGCCAGGGGACTCCTTGTTCCCCCCTGATGGTTTATATAGGCTACAGTCGTGATATTGTCCGACTGAAATCGGATGAATCTGACCACAGCCAATTGAGGCCAAGCCTGAAGAGCATTGAATATCGCTCTTAGCTCCAGAATGTTTATCGGAAGGAGGGCCTCCTCCTGAGTCCACGAACCCTGAGCCTTCAGGGAATTCCAGAAGGCTGGCATCTGTCGTCACTATAGTCCACTCTGGCCTGCAGAAACTCATTCCCCTGGACAGATGGACCCGAGATAACCACCAGAGAAGAGAATCCCTGGTATCTTGATCCAGATTTAACAGAGGAGACAAATCTGTGTAGTCCCCATTCCACTGATTGAGCATGCAAAGTTGCAGTGGTCTGAGATGTAGGCGGGCAAACTGAACTATGTCCATTGCCGCTACCATCAGGCCGATCATTTCCATACACTGAGCCACTGACGGCCGAGAAGTGGAATGAAGAGCACGGCAAGAAGTTAGAAGCTTTAATATCCTGACCTCTGTCAGAAAAAATTTCATTTCTACTGAATCTATCAGAGTTCCTAGGAAAGAAACTCTTGTGAGAGGGGAGAGTGAACTCTTTTCTCTGTTCACCTTCCACCCGTGAGACCTCAGAAAGGCCAGAACAATGTCCGTATGGGACTTGGCGATTTGAAAAGTCGACGCCTGGATCAGGATATCTTCTAGGTAAGGAACCACCGCTATGCCCCGCGGCCTTAGAACCACCAGTAGAGACCCTAGATCCTTTCGTAAAGATTCTTGGCGCCGTGGCTAACCCGAAGGGAAGAGCCACAAACTGGTAATGCCTGCCTAGGAAGTGGAACCTGAGGAACTGATGATGATCTCTGTGTATTGGAATGTGGAGATAAGCATCCTTTAAGTCCACGGTAGTCATATATTGACCCTCCTGGATCATAGGGAGGATGGTTCGGATTGTCTCCAGCTTGAAAGATGGGACCCTGAGAAATTTGTTTAGGATCTTGAGATCCAAGATTAGTCTGAATGTTCCCTCTTTTTTGGGAACTATAAACAGGTTTGAATAGAAACCCTGCCCCTGTTCCTCCCTTGGAACTGGGTGGATCACTCCGATAACCAGAAGGTCTTGAACACAACGTAAGAATGCCTCTCTCTTGATCTGGTTTGCAGGTAGTTGTGAGAGGTGAAATCTCCCCTTTGGAGATGAACCCTTGAATTCCAGAAGATATCCCTGGGAAACAATCTCTAGTGCCCAGGGATCCTGGACGTCTCTTGCCCAAGCCTGAGCAAAGAGAGAAAGTCTGCCCCCTACTAGATCCGGTCCTTCATGCTGTCTTAGAGGCAGCAGCAGTTTTTTTTTGGCCTGCTTCCCCTTGTTCCAAGCCTGGTTAGGTCTCCAGACTGGTTTGGACTGGGCGAAATTTCCCTCTTGGTTTGCATTAGAGGAAGCTGAAGCTGCGCCACTCTTGAAGTTTCGAAAGGAACGAAAATTATTCTGTTTGGTCCTTAACTTATTGGACCTATCCTGTGGAAGGGCGTGACCTTTTCCTCCGGTAATATCAGAAATTATCTCCTTCAGACCAGGCCCAAAAAGGGTCTGTCCCTTGAAGGGGATGTTAAGAAGCTTAGACGTCTGCTGACCAGGACTTAAGCCATAGCGCCCTACGCGCCAGAATGGCAAAACCTGAATTCTTAGCCGTTAGCTTGGCTAAATGAAAAACGGCGTCAGAGATAAAGGAATTTGCTAACTCAAGAGCTTTAATCCTGTCTAAAATATCATCTAACGGGGTCTCCACCTGTAGAGCTTCCTCAAGAGACTCGAACCAGAAAGCCGTTGCAGCAGTAACTGGGGCAATGCATGCAAGAGGCTGAAGAATAAAACCTTGATGTATAAAAATTTTCTTAAGGAGACCCTCCAATTTTTTATCGATAGGATCTAGGAAAGCACAACTGTCCTCGACAGGGATAGTTGTACGCTTAGCTAGGGTAGAGACTGCTCACTCCACCTTAGGGACCGTCTGCCACGAGTCCCGTATGGCGGCATCTATGGGAAACATCTTTTTAAAAGCAGGAGGGGGGGGGGAGAACGGCACACCTGGTCTATCCCATTCCTTAGTAATAATTTCCGAAAATCTCTTAGGGACTGGAAAAACATCAGTGTAAACAGGCACTGCAAAGTATCTGTCCATCTTACACAATTTCTCTGGAACTGCAATGGGCTCACAGTCCATCCTCCCTAAGCAATAAGCGGAGGTGTTCAAGCTTAAATTTAAACGCTGTCATTTCAGAATCAGACTGAAGCAACGCCTTCCCTGAATCTGAAATGTCACTCACAGATAGAAGCTCTCCTGCCTCGGCTTCTGAGTATTGTGAGGGTATATCGGACACAGGTATTAAAGCGTCAGAAAGCACTGTATTTGTTCTAGCCCCAGAGCTGTCTCGCTTTCCTTGTAACCCTGACAGTTTGGACAATACCTCTGAGAGGGTAGCATTCATAACTGCCGCCATGTCCTGTAAGGTAAAAGAATTAGACGCGCTAGATGTACTTGCCGTCACTTGAGCGGGAGTTATAGGTTCTGACACGTGGGGAGCGCTAGATTGCATAATCTCCCTTTTTTCAGTCAGAGAATCCTCTGGAGATAAATCTTTAAGCGCCATAATATGGTCTTTATAGTTTATAGAAATTTCAGTACATTTGGTACACATTCTAAGAGGGGGTTCCACAATGGCTTCCAAACATATTGAACAAGGAGTTTCCTCTATGTCAGACATGTTTAACAGACTAGTAATGAGACAAGCAAGCTTGGAAAACACTTTAATAAAGGTGAAACAGCAATTAAACAAAAACGCTACTGTGCCTTTAAGAGAAAAAAAACTAGCACTTAAACTGCAAAACAGTGTAAAAATACAGTAAAGTCTTCGAAATTTTTACAGTATGTGTAAGGGACTAAAGCAACATTGCACCCACTTGCAAATGGATGATTAACCCCTTAGCCCCCAAACCGGATTTAAAAAACGTCAACCACCGGTAAAAAACAGTTGAGCACCTTGCCACAGCTCTGCTGAGGCTCCTACCTGCCCTCAAATACGATTTAGTGAAGAAATAAACCCTTTATGAGGGTCCTCAGATGCCAGAGGACTCCTCTAGGGAAGCTGGATGTCTCAGTCTGCAGGAAACTGCGCATCTGGAGCGTGAAAATAGGCCCCTCCCACCATGTACTCGATGTCAGAGGGGCCTTAAGGAAATACTCCTAGGATTATCTGACTAGCCATGTGGAAACTAGGCCCCAAATAAAGACTTATCTCCCTCAGAGAAAAACGTTCTATTTATGAAAACATGCCAACGTTTTGTCACTAAGTAATATGAGTATTAACATGATTATTACCCTGTTTTGTAAGCATGATCCCAGTCATTGTTAAATCACTGCATCTAGCTTACCTCAAATATACAAGGCTCTGTCAGCATTTTCTAGAACTTATTCATCTCTCTAGAAATAAAAATACTGAACATACCTCAAAGCAGGTAATCTGCAGACCATTCCCCCAACTGAAGTTTTCTCATATTCTTCAGTTATGTGTGAGAACAGCAATGGACCTTAGTTACAAACCGCTAAGATCATCAACCTCCAGGCAGAATTCTTCTTCTAATTTCTGCCTGAGAGTAAAACAGTACAACGCCGGTACCGTTTAAAAATAACAAACTCTTGATTGAAGGTAAAACTACACTAAGTCACGACATATCTCTTGAGACTTCCTATCTTGTCGAGAGTTGCAAGAGAATAACTGGAGGTGGGGGTTAGGGGAGGAGCTATATAGACAGCTCTGCTGTGGGTGTCCTCTTGCAACTTCCTGTTGGGAAGGAGAATATTCCACAAGTAATGGATAAACCCGTGGACTGGATACACCTTACAAGAGAAAAATATATTTTAAAATTTTGGCAGCCACCAGAGGGTGCTACAGCAGAGTGCTGTAGCGCGGGAAATGTCATTACAGGGAGTAAAGCATTAGCATTTGAGAAGATTTCTGAGTGTGCACTAAGCCACTATAACGCTCGTGGGATACTCCACTATCAAACCAAACTCGGCCAGTAGTCTTGTTATCCCGGCGTCGAGCTGGAATGATAGGGAAAATCCCAGAGCAGAGAAAGTTAATGAGATGAGGAAGACGGCACTCACCACAGGCAGGACAGTCCCCAGCGGCAACAGCAGAGCAGTCCAAGGATGAACCACTAAAATGGTCAGGCAGGCAGAGTCTGGCAACAGCAAAGCAGTCCAAGGATAAACCACTAGAATGGTCAGGCAGGCAGGGTTTGGCAACAGTAAAGCAGTCCAAGGGCACACCACTAGAATGATCAGGCAGGCAGGGTTTGGCAACAGTAGAGCAGTCAAGCAGATTAAGAGTTAAGGCAGGTAGAGTAGTCAGACAGACAGGTTCAGCAACAGTGATCAATCCAGCAAGGTAAGGGTTAAGGCAGGTAGAGTAGTCAGACAGGCAGGTTCAGCAACAGCAATCCAGCAAATTATGGGTTAAGGCAGGTAAAGTAGTCAGGCAGGCAGGTTCAGTAGTGATATGAGGCACAAGAAAGAAATATCTGTCACACCCAGGAGCACACAAAGTAACACCTATACTTAGGCAGTGACAGATCGTTCTACAAAGATTTAAATAGGCGTAGATTCATGTCACTGAGGTCCGACCGGCATCCGGAGCGTGCGGCGATGACGTTAGCACTGAACGCATCCGGAGCCAACACTGCCCCTGACAACGAGCAGGGAAGGAGACACCACGCCCTTAGCAACGGCTAGAGCGGCACGGCGTGACAGCCACTATGCACAGTGTGAGACAGACTTGGCACTTCAGTTTGTACAGTGTGTGCCTGAGTCAGACAGCAGATCATTTTTATTTGCAGAGGAGGTAGGACTTATTTAGTAAATGTTTTTTTATTTCTTTGTGCAATTTTGGATTGTAACTTCAGTGTGGTAGTTATATGGTGGGGCCAGGGGTCCATAAAAACACATTACTTAGCAATATGCAGCAGTGTATTTATGATTTGACAATGCTGTAGAAATGTTATATTTAAAACCATGCAGAAATGTTTCCTCCTCAATATACAAATGGTAGGTGCCCTTTTGGCAGATATGATTTTTTTATTATTTATATATATTTTTTAATTACATTCCAGTTTACTGCCCCTTTATGCAAGGACTTTCCAGATGCCAGGAGGCATTTCATCTAAGGTTTTTACATCTGCATAAAATGTTATACTCTCAGGCTAAGATTGCTCAGTGTTTGAAATGAGGCAGGTTAACTTGACACTGTTCAGTTTACACTACAGCTGACTTAAAGGGACACTAAACCCAGCCTTTTTTTGGTGATTCCGGTAGAGATTACAATTTTAAACAACATTCAAATTTACTTATATTATCTAATTTGTTTCATTCTTTAGATATCCTTAAATGAAGAAATAGTAATGCACTTAGGTCAGCCAATCACACAGGGCATCTATGTGCAACCACCAATCAGCAGCTACTGAGCCTAATTAGATATACTTTTCAGCAAAGGATATCAAGAGATAAAGCAAATTAGATAGTAGAAGTAAATTAGAAAGTTGCATGTTCTTTTTAATACATAAAAGAAAAAATGTGGGTTAATTTTGAAATACATACAAACAAGCCTAAATCCTACATTTAACCAGATCTAATGGTATGAGACTGAGTATCACAGCTTATGGTTCCACCAAGACCATATAGAGTACATCATTTTCAAAATCCATAAATACAGCTGACAGATGGGAACATTTGTTCACCAGATTTGAAGTGGTTCTCTTGGTTGGGGAAAATGGGGGGGAAAAAACATATGTCATCTTTTCAAAAGTAATTTTCTTCATCTACCCATTCTGACAGATCACTAATGTACAATTTTGAATTCACAGAAGTATTTTTGTTTGCACATTTACAAATATGATTCTTTAAAAAGTGATCTCTTCTTTTCTGCTATTTTTTATCATGCATGTCACACACTGTTGATTTAGGGGATGGCAATGTGCAGAAATGTTACCTCTTGTGAGTGTTTCTGTGGGTGTCTGTGTTTATGTCTTTGTGTTTTTGATGGTGTCTCTATGAGTGTATATTTTTTTCTGTGGATGTCTCTGTGTTGTGTGCCTGTGATTGAAAATAATGGTTGTCTCCACAACGCTTAAATATGCTAAGCAAGCTCCTCCTATTTATAAGATCTCTCAACCTGATCTTAGAATGGAACAAGGATATAGGCATTAAGGGGAGCGCTAAAAAAGCTAAAGAAGCTTAAGGTAGGATAGAAGGGGTAAGTGAAAATTTGTAAAATGGATAATAAAAAATAAAATCTAAAAATAAAAAGTAAAAAATAAAAAGTAACAAATCTTTTTATTTGTTACTTTTTATTTTAAGATTTTATTTTTTATTATCCATTTTACAAATTTGCGTTTACCCCTTCTATCCTATCTCTTTGTGTGTTTCCTGTGGGTGTCTGTGAGGGGTGTATGTATGTCTATGTGTGTTTTCTGTGGGTGTCTTTGTGCATTTTCTGTGGATGTCTCAGTGAAGGTGTGTGTGTATGTACAGTATCTCACAAAAGTGAGTACACCCCTCACCTTTTTTTGTAAATATTTTATTATATCTTTTCATGTGACAACACTGAAGAAATTACACTTTGCTTCAATGTAAAGTAGTGAGTGTACAGCCTGTATAACAGTGTAAATTTGCTGTCCCCTCAAAATAACTCAACACACAGCCATTAATGTCTAAACCGTTGGCAACAAAAGTGAGTATACCCCTAAGTGGAAATGTCCAAAGTGGGCCCAAATAGTCATTTTCCCTCCCGGTGTCATGTGACTCATTAGTGTTACAAGGTCTCAGGTATGAATGGGAAACAGGTGTGTTAAATGTGGTGTTATCGCTCTCACACTCTCTCATACTGGTCACTGGAAGTTTAACATGTGTGAGTGTGTGTTTCTGTGTCTGAGTGTGTCTGTGTGTTTCTTTGCGTGCCTGCTAGAGTGTCTATATGTGAATCCTTATGTGTGAGTGTGTGTTTCTGTGTCTGAGTGTGTCTGTGTGTTTCTTTGCGTGTCTGCTAGAGTGTCTATATGTGAATCCTTATGTGTGAGTGTGTGTTTCTGTGTCTGAGTGTGTATGTGTGTTTCTTTGCGTGTCTGCTAGAGTGTCTATATGTGAATCCTTATGTGTGAGTGTGTGTTTCTGTGTCTGTGTGTTTCTTTGCATGTCTGCTAGAGTGTCTATATGTGAATCCTTATGTGTTTAGTGTGTGTTTCTGTGTATGTGTGTTTCTTTGTGTGTCTGCTAGAGTGTCTATATGTGAATCCTTATGTGTGAGTGTGTGTTTCTGTGTCTGAGTGTGTCTGTGTGTTTCTTTGCGTGTCTGCTAGAGTGTCTATATGTGAATCCTTATGTGTGAGTGTGTGTTTCTGTGTCTGAGTGTGTCTGTGTGTTTCTTTGCGTGTCTACTAGAGTGTCTATATGTGAATCCTTATGTGTGAGTGTGTGTTTCTGTGTCTGTGTGTTTCTTTGTGTGTCTGCTAGAGTGTCTATATGTGAATCCTTATGTGTGAGTGTGTGTTTCTGTGTCTGTGTGTTTCTTTGTGTGTCTGCTAGAGTGTCTATATGTGAATCCTTATGTGTGAGTGTGTGTTTCTGTGTCTGTGTGTTTCTTTGTGTGTCTGCTAGAGTGTCTATATGTGAATCCTTATGTGTGAGTGTGTGTTTCTGTGTCTGAGTGTGTCTGTGTGTTTCTTTGCGTGTCTGCTAGAGTGTCTATATGTGAATCCTTATGTGTTTAGTGTGTGTTTCTGTGTATGTGTGTTTCTGTGTGTGTCTGCTAGAGTGTCTATATGTGAATCCTTATGTGTGAGTGTGTGTTTCTGTGTCTGAGTGTGTCTGTGTGTTTCTTTGCGTGTCTGCTAGAGTGTCTATATGTGAATCCTTATGTGTGAGTGTGTGTTTCTGTGTCTGAGTGTGTCTGTGTGTTTCTTTGCGTGTCTGCTAGAGTGTCTATATGTGAATCCTTATGTGTGAGTGTGTGTTTCTGTGTCTGTGTGTTTCTTTGTGTGTCTGCTAGAGTGTCTATATGTGAATCCTTATGTGTGAGTGTGTGTTTCTGTGTCTGTGTGTTTCTTTGTGTGTCTGCTAGAGTGTCTATATGTGAATCCTTATGTGTGAGTGTGTGTTTCTGTGTCTGTGTGTTTCTTTGTGTGTCTGCTAGAGTGTCTATATGTGAATCCTTATGTGTGAGTGTGTGTTTCTGTGTCTGAGTGTGTCTGTGTGTTTCTTTGCATGTCTGCTAGAGTGTCTATATGTGAATCCTTATGTGTGAGTGTGTGTTTCAGTGTATGAGTGTGCCTGTATGTCACTACCTTTACAACATTTCCAAGTTTTACTACACTTAAGAATAAAGTGCATATACGTTTTAGTCACTTGGTCAAAAATTGCACATGTCAAAGGAGGGGCCTGATCAATGGTTAAGTCAGGGCCCCCAAAATTTATAGTGTTGGCCCTGACTACACTACAGAATAATAAAATAATAAAAAAATTAATTATTTTTTTTAATAAAAGGGGTTTATAGGTACTATAAAAATTGATGGCAAGTATTTAAAAAAAAATGTAAAAATAAGCAAAATGACTTACATAGCTGTGCTTTCTGGGGTAGACCGATCCACCTCCCCTTATCAGTGTTTAGCATCAGAAACACAGGCATTGTAATTTAACTGAGTTCACAGCAGCTTATTTGCTTCTAGGCAGCTCCAGCAGATAATGAGTGTTAAAGTCTGGCATTCTACCATATCAATGGTGGATATATATGCAGCTAGGGTTGCCACCTCAGCCATGTTTTCCTGGAGACTTATGAGTTACACATGCTGCAGGGTGTGCAGGGAGGAACCTGTATTGTGTATCTGGCAGCACTATTCACTATGCACACCCTGCAGCATGTGTAACTTATAGGTGTTCTGCAACCCTAGCCATAAACGGAATTGTGTGGGGGGGAGTTAGAGCTGTACAATTCAGAAACTTAAAAGAAAGGGTTAATGGCGAGGTACTGCAGTATAAATTTGCAGGTAAAGTAATTCAAGTACATATTATTATATTTTGTCTCTATCCCAACTTGTTTTATGTCCCTTTAAGATGGGGGTGACCAGTGGGGGATGAGGGAGGGAAGAGAGCTGTTTGGGAGGGATCAGAGGTTGGAAAGTAATCTCTACACTAAAGCTAAAATGAACTTTACAAGCTACCTATTTAACCCCTTCACTGCCGGGAATAATAGAAGTGTGCTGCGCAGCTGCAATTAGTGGCATTCTAATTACCAAAAAGCAATGGCAAAGCTATATATGTCTGCTATTTCTGAACAAAGGGGATCCCAGAGAAACTTTTACAACCATTTGCGCCATGATTGCACAAGCGGTATGTAAATAATTTAATTGAGAAACCACATTTGGCGGTGAAACTGTGCCATGAAATATACCAAAGTGGGCCTAGACCAATACCTTGGGTTGTCTACTTAAAATATATATATAGTTTTGACAGGTAATTAAAAAAAACAAGGCTTTATTTCTGTTTAAATGGAGTGATAGCAAACATGCAAAATATTAGCTGGTATTTTTGGCA
This sequence comes from Bombina bombina, assembly GCF_027579735.1. Classification (NCBI taxonomy): domain Eukaryota; kingdom Metazoa; phylum Chordata; class Amphibia; order Anura; family Bombinatoridae; genus Bombina; species Bombina bombina. The sequence continues at coordinate 39,784,045 of NC_069505.1, forward strand.
AGTTTTTCTCCGTAAGTCCTGGTAGTGAAACATTTTTGTGTCATGATTCCAGTAGTGTGTACAATATTACACAACTTTCCAATTTACTTTAATTTGCTTGATTATCTTAGTACCTCTTGTTGGGAGAGCCGAAATCCACTACTGGGAGCTAGCTAAGCAAATCATGTGAGCAGATGATAAGACGCATTTATGTGCAGCCACCAATTAGCAGCTAGCTCTCAGTATTGCATTGTTGATCCTGAGCCTACCCAGGTATGCTTTTCAACAAAGGATTCCAAGAGAATTAAACACATTTTATATCTTTCTGCAGAGAACACTGTCAAGGAAAAGGAATGAGCAAAATATACCCTAAATAAAGCTTACATTGTTCCACCCCCCTTGTAAACTAAAGTCAATCATGCAAAAATGACATAATGACATGCTCTAATTCGTTAGAGTCTCTCTCTCTCTCTCTCTCTCTCTCTCTCTCTATATATATATATATATATATATATTGGTTTAGCTGTATTGTCAAGATATAGAGAGCCTCAGTATGATATGACCGTAAGCTGCGGGGGTTCAGCGTTCTGCACGCTATGTGTGTTCCCAGCAAACAAATCCTCAGGAACTTTCATCCACAACACTGGTGCCTAGGAAAAAGGATTCACCACATCTCCTAAAAAAAGACAATCCACAAGCAGAGAAATCCTCACACCCATAAAGAGAAGGTGCCTGTGTCATGTTTTTATGATGCTCAAATAAATGTGCTTGGTGTGAATGCACAACTTGTCTTTATGTGATCCGTGGACAGGGGGTGAGGATTTCTCTGCTTGAAGATGTCAAGATAACAAGAGTATTGCAGTATGCAGTGATACCTTTTTATTGGACTAACATAAAATGTAAAAGACAAGCTTTAGAGAGATTTCCTCCCTCTAGTCATTAGTGTTGCTTCAGACTTGAGAAAGGGAGGAAAGCTCTCTTTTAAATGTTATGTTAGTCCAATAAAAAAGGTACCCTTGCATACCGCAATATTCTTGTTATTAAAGGGACACTGAACCCAATTTTCGTGATTCAGATAGAGCAGTTTTAAGCAACTTTCTAATTTACTCCTGTTATCACATTTTCTTCATTCTCTTGGTATTTTTATTTGAAAAGCAAGAATGTAAGTTTAGATGTCGGCCCATTTTTGGTGAATGACCTGGGTTGTTCTTGCTGATTGGTGGATAAATTCACCCACCAATAAACAAGTGCTGTCCAGAGTCTGAACTAAAAATGATCTGGCTCCTTAGCTTAGATGCCTTCTTTTTCAAATAAAGATAGCAAGAGAACGAAAAAAAAATTGCATTGAATCACAAAATAAAAAAATTGGGTCTGTGTCCCTTTAAGATATATATATATCCTCCCTAATTTGTATTCTTTTATATTAAAGTGAAGGCCAAGTCTAATGCAAACGGAATGCATCAATGTGAAGTGTAACATGTATTTATTCAAGTCGCTAACTCAGTTTTCAATAAAATATTGTTTTTTTTTATAATTAATAAAAATATAATACCTCCGTTTGTTCTTGGGACGCCTCCCCTCCACCACTTCCTTATTCTGGACTAGTGACGTAGCGAGCGGTTCCAAAAGTTCACTACGTCACTAAAAAGCTTGTGCACAGTACATGAAGCCAAATGCGCATGCGTATGTTCGCCGCAATTGCGCATGCGTAACAATTTTACTGGCCATACCAAATGTTGAATGTTGAAGCCGTATTGTGCACGAGCATGATGTTGTTAACGAAAGCATCTGTAGAACGCATGCGCAGTAGTGACGAGTGACGGGAGGAAAAGGGGGCTGAACGCCCCTGGGTGCAAACTATGGCCTAGATTTGGAGTTCGGCGGTAAAAGGGCTGTTAACGCTCCGCGGGCTTTTTTCTGGCCGCACCATAAATTTAACTCTGGTATCGAGAGTTCAAACAAATGCTGCGTTAGGCTCCAAAAAAGGAGCGTAGAGCATTTTTACCGCAAATGCAACTCTCGATACCAGAGTTGCTTACGGACGCGGCCGGCCTCAAAAACGTGCTCGTGCACGATTCCCCCATAGGAAACAATGGGGCTGTTTGAGCTGAAAAAAAACCTAACACCTGCAAAAAAGCAGCGTTCAGCTCCTAACGCAGCCCCATTGTTTCCTATGGGGAAACACTTCCTACGTCTGCACCTAACACTCTAACATGTACCCCGAGTCTAAACACCCCTAACCTTACACTTATTAACCCCTAATCTGCCGCCCCCGCTATCGCTGACCCCTGCATATTTTTTTAACCCCTAATCTGCCGCTCCGTAAACCGCCGCTACCTACATTATCCCTATGTACCCCTAATCTGCTGCCCCTAACACCGCCGACCCCTATATTATATTTATTAACCCCTAATCTGCCCCCCTCAACGTCGCCGACACCTGCCTACACTTATTAACCCCTAATCTGCCGAGCGGACCTGAGCGCTACTATAATAAAGTTATTAACCCCTAATCCGCCTCACTAACCCTATCATAAATAGTATTAACCCCTAATCTGCCCTCCCTAACATCGCCGACACCTACCTTCAATTATTAACCCCTAATCTTCCGATCGGAGCTCACCGCTATTCTAATAAATGGATTAACCCCTAAAGCTAAGTCTAACCCTAACACTAACACCCCCCTAAGTTAAATATAATTTTTATCTAACGAAATAAATTAACTCTTATTAAATAAATGATTCCTATTTAAAGCTAAATACTTACCTGTAAAATAAATCCTAATATAGCTACAATATAAATTATAATTATATTATAGCTATTTTAGGATTAATATTTATTTTACAGGCAACTTTGTAATTATTTTAACCAGGTACAATAGCTATTAAATAGTTAAGAACTATTTAATAGTTACCTAGTTAAAATAATAACAAATTTACCTGTAAAATAAATCCTAACCTTAGATATAATTAAACCTAACACTACCCTATCAATAAAATAATTAAATAAACTACCTACAATTAACCTAACACTACACTATCAATAAATTAATTAAACACAATTCCTACAAATAAATACAATTAAATAAACTAGCTAAAGTACAAAAAATAAAAAAGAACTAAGTTACAGAAAATAAAAAAATATTTACAAACATAAGAAAAATATTACAACAATTTTAAACTAATTACACCTACTCTAAGCCCCCTAATAAAATAACAAAGCCCCCCAAAATAAAAAATTCCCTACCCTATTCTAAATTAAAAAAGTTACAAGCTCTTTTACCTTACCAGCCCTGAACAGGGCCCTTTGCGGGGCATGCCCCAAGAATTTCAGCTCTTTTGCCTGTAAAAAAAAACATACAATACCCCCCCCCCAACATTACAACCCACCACCCACATACCCCTAATCTAACCCAAACCCCCCTTAAATAAACCTAACACTAATCCCCTGAAGATCTTCCTACCTTGTCTTCACCATCCAGGTATCACCGATCCGTCCTGGCTCCAAGATCTTCATCCAACCCAAGCGGGGGTTGGCGATCCATAATCCGGTGCTGAAGAGGTCCAGAAGAGGCTCCAAAGTCTTCCTCCTATCCGGCAAGAAGAGGACATCCGGACCGGCAAACATCTTCTCCAAGCGGCATCTTCGATCTTCTTCCATCCGGAGCGAAGTGGCAGGATCCTGAAGACCTCCAGCGCGGAACATCCATCCGGACCGACGACTGAACGACGAATGACTGTTCCTTTAAGGGACGTCATCCAAGATGGCGTCCCTCGAATTCCGATTGGCTGATAGGATTCTATCAGCCAATCGGAATTAAGGTAGGAATTTTCTGATTGGCTGATGGAATCAGCCAATCAGAATCAAGTTCAATCCTATTAGCTGATCCAATCAGCCAATCAGATTGAGCTCGCATTCTATTGGCTGTTCCGATCAGCCAATAGAATGCGAGCTCAATCTGATTGGCTGATTGGATCGGCCAATCGGATTGAACTAGATTCTGATTGGCTGATTCCATCAGCCAATCAGAAAATTCCTACCTTAATTCCGATTGGCTGATAGAATCCTATCAGCCAATCGGAATTCGAGGGACGCCATCTTGGATGACGTCCCTTAAAGGAACAGTCATTCGTCGTTCAGTCGTCGGTCCGGATGGATGTTCCGCGCTGGAGGTCTTCAGGATCCTGCCACTTCGCTCCGGATGGAAGAAGATCGAAGATGCCGCTTGGAGAAGATGTTTTCCGGTCCGGATGTCCTCTTCTTGCCGGATAGGAGGAAGACTTTGGAGCCTCTTCTGGACCTCTTCAGCAACGGATTATGGATCGCCAACCCCCGCTTGGGTTGGATGAAGATCTTGGAGCCAGGACGGATCGGTGATACCTGGATGGTGAAGACAAGGTAGGAAGATCTTCAGGGGATTAGTGTTAGGTTTATTTAAGGGGGGTTTGGGTTAGATTAGGGGTATGTGGGTGGTGGGTTGTAATGTTGGGGGGGGGGTATTGTATGTTTTTTTTTACAGGCAAAAGAGCTGAAATTCTTGGGGCATGCCCCGCAAAGGGCCCTGTTCAGGGCTGGTAAGGTAAAAGAGCTTGTAACTTTTTTAATTTAGAATAGGGTAGGGAATTTATTATTTTGGGGGGCTTTGTTATTTTATTAGGGGGCTTAGAGTAGGTGTAATTAGTTTAAAATTGTTGTAATATTTTTCTTATGTTTGTAAATATTTTTTTATTTTCTGTAACTTAGTTCTTTTTTATTTTTTGTACTTTAGCTAGTTTATTTAATTGTATTTATTTGTAGGAATTGTGTTTAATTAATTTATTGATAGTGTAGTGTTAGGTTAATTGTAGGTAATTGTAGGTAGTTTATTTAATTATTTTATTGATAGGGTAGTGTTAGGTTTAATTATATCTTAGGTTAGGATTTATTTTACAGGTAAATTTGTTATTATTTTAACTAGGTAACTATTAAATAGTTCTTAACTATTTAATAGCTATTGTACCTGGTTAAAATAATTACAAAGTTGCCTGTAAAATAAATATTAATCCTAAAATAGCTATAATATAATTATAATTTATATTGTAGCTATATTAGGGTTTATTTTACAGGTAAGTATTTAGCTTTAAATAGGAATAAGTTATTTAATAAGAGTTAATTAATTTCGTTAGATGTAAATTATATTTAACTTAGGGGGGTGTTAGTGTTAGGGTTAGACTTAGCTTTAGGGGTTAATACATTTATTAGAATAGCGGTGAGCTCCGATCGGAAGATTAGGGGTTAATAATTGAAGGTAGGTGTCGGCGATGTTAGGGAGGGCAGATTAGGGGTTAATACTATTTATGATAGGGTTAGTGAGGCGTATTAGGGGTTAATAACTTTATTATAGTAGCGCTCAGGTCCGCTCGGCAGATTAGGAGTTAATAAGTGTAGGCAGGTGTCGGCGACGTTGTGGGGGGCAGATTAGGGGTTAATAAATATAATATAGGGGTCGGCGGTGTTAGGGGTAGCAGATTAGGGGTACATAGGGATAACGTAGGTGGCGGCGCTTTGCGGTCGGAAGATTAGGGGTTAATTATTTTAAGTAGCTGGCGGCGATGTTGTGGGGAGCAGGTTAGGGGTTAATAAATATAATACAGAGGTCGGCGGTGTTAGGGGTAGCAGATTAGGGGTACATAAGTATAACGTAGGTGGCGGTCGGCAGATTAGGGGTTAAAAATTTTAATCGAGTGGCGGCGATGTGGGGGGAGCTCGGTTTAGGGGTACATAGGTAGTTTATGGGTGTTAGTGTACTTTAGGGTACAGTAGTTAAGAGCTTTATGAACCGGCGTTAGCCAGAAAGCTCTTAACTCCTGCTATTTTCAGGCGGCTGGAATTTTGTCGTTAGAGCTCTAACGCTCACTTCAGAAACGACTCTAAATACCAGCGTTAGAAAGATCCCATTGAAAAGATAGGCTACGCAAATGGCGTAGGGGGATCTGCGGTATGGAAAAGTCGCGGCTGAAAAGTGAGCGTTAGACCCTTTAATCACTGACTCCAAATACCAGCGGGCGCCCAAAACCAGCGTTAGGAGCCTCTAACGCTGGTTTTGACGGCTACCGCCGAACTCCAAATCTAGGCCTATGATTGGCTATAACAGCGTTAAAAACTGTCAATCATTATTAGAAAGATGGCGGGCGGACTATGGAAATAAAACTGCGGCGATTTATTAGGTGAAAATTTTAGACGAGTAGTATGAAAATTCATGAATGAACATCTCATTTTATATTTACTGTATAACGTTGTGAGCGACTATCCCAGACTTGACCTTCACTTTAAATCATTTTTATTGTACAAGAGCAGACTGCACAGTCTTTGCTGTTTTGTAAATGTATCTTAAAGATAATAGTAAAATAAACTGATTTGGAACTAAACTCCCTCAACTTCTCACTCAAATACAAAACACATCGTTTAGATACAAGTAAAGATTGTAGCCAATCACAATATTTATCTATTTAATGTTCCTCTGTTTCTGGAACTAATGACCTAGTTAAGTGCTGTATGTACAGTCATTAGCCGGCATTAGAATAACAAGCATTAGTCTTGCTCTATTGGCCATGCGGAATCTTTTAGGTCTCTTCAACCATATGGCGGTTCATAATAATTAAGCGTGAATTACATTCGCAAACAGTCCCGTCATGGGATGCCCTTAAATCGTTTACCCTTCGAGGCTGATTTTAATCTGAAAACAGCAGTCAGGAAGGGAGAGGAAGAAAAACATTACAATGTAGATTTAGTTTTGAGATCATAATCTGGAGAACGTTATTAAGCTTTTTGGAAAAGATGACAGAAAGATCGAAGCCTGATACAACGTAAAGAGATATGGAAGGCTACATTAAATGTTGAGAAAGAGTACAATAAAAATGACATTCATTACCAAACTGATGTCTATCTTTTGCTATCCTTCCATGAGAGCATACTGAAATATGCTCAGGAGCATGCATGTGTCTTGAGCACTATATGGTAGCAATGTTTACAACAATGTTTGTAGAAATGTTATACGTATGGTACTTAAAGTGAAGGTTAAGTTTTAACATTTAGAAGACATGAATCCGTTTGTTACTCTTACCCTAACTTAATCGTTAAGTTTATTTCTGTTTTTTTTTTTTATTTCTATAATTTATATAGTTTTAATTTCCTATCGTTCCTATTCCTGACTCCTCCCACATACTATTTCCTGCTTTCTCCTTGACGTATAGAGCGGTCTCACCCTCTTTCTATGTCAGCCTAAAGCGCGTTCATGAGGCGATTTCACTATTAGGATTCTTTGAGTTGATTTATATAGTATTAGTATAAGCATTATTGATGTAGGAAGCATAAACAGGAGTTTCATAAAAAAGGTATCAAAATAATAGTTTTAAGGTAAAAACAAAATGTTAAATAATATCATCAGTGAATACAGGAATTGATACTATTCAGTCATCCAAATACTATTATACTTAGTTTTTTTTCGTAAAAAGTAGGTGAATAAGCTATTAAAAATAAAGATATTTGTAAAAAATTATTTTTTTGGAGGGCAGCGTTACGTACATCAATTTCACAATTGCAGAAGACAAGTGATGCACTTGTCTGTATCGGATCCGTTCCTATCAAGTCAATGACGTCTTATGGGGATTCCTAGAAAATGCCAATACGCATGCGCAAATCGTGAGTGCGCATGGATGGCGAGATTAAGAAGAACAGAATAACGCATGCGCACAGAGTAAAGTAGGCGGATAGCGTGGACTGACGGCCGCCTAACGGCCAGAATTTCAGTTGGCTGATCCAGAAACGTGATCAACAGCCAAAAAAAAAAAAACATTTTATGGGTTGCATTTGTATAGATTCCCAAATGGATCAATAATGGTGATAACTTTAGTTTTAATTATATTTATAACAAATCATGAATGAAAGTCATATTGATTTTGTAAAACGAATGATATCCTGGATCAACATAAAGGTAAGTTTACTTTCACTTTAAGACACGTGCATGCTCCTGATACCTTGGTATGTTCTCATGGAAAGTAGCTATGTTCTGAAAATGGATTCAATAGGAAGAAGTTTCATAATAGTTTTTATTAATTGTACTCATTATTGCAATCAGGAAAGTTAATTTATGCTTCCATGTTGCATGATTCAGATAGAAAAAACTATTTTAAACAACTTTCCAATTTACTTCTGTTATTCAATTTGCTTTCTTCTCTTGTTATCCTTTGCTGAAAGGTTTATCTAGGCAAGCTCAGGGGCAGCAAAGAACCTAGGTTCTTGCTGTTGATTGGTGGCTAAATATATATCGATTGTGATTGGCTCACCCATGCGTTCAGTTAGAAACCATTAGTGCATTGCTGCTCCTTCAACAAATGATTCCAAGAGAATGATACAAATTAGATAATAGAAGTAAATTAGAAAGTTGTTTAAAATTGTATTCTCTATCTGAATCATGAATGAAAAAAAATTGGGTTTCATGTTCCTTTAATATACCATAGTATCACTGTGAGCAGATATAATATACATAACATAAAGACATGAAATGCAGAGACCACACCATGACATATTTTAGAGAAGATGCCACCAAATTATATACAAAGCATTGTCCGCCAGTGAGTAGGGGGAGGCATTGCACAAGAATTTCACCAGAAATGCTTGTGCAATGATAATTGCCGCTACAGCGAATCATGTTCGCTCGACCTTTGGTAAATGTACCCCCTAGACCTGAAAATGGATTGTACAACTCAATAATGAGGTGCTACAACCCATAGAAGAAAATCTACAAAATGAAGATGGTTGCTCCCTGAAGTAGCAAATGCAACCTGAAGAAGATAGTATGAGAGAAACATAGCGAAAACTATAGCAGACATCTAAATCTAGTACAGATATGGTATAACCCAAGATACTTCATATATGGTATAACCCAAGATACTTCATATATGGTATAACCCAAGATACTTCATATATGGTATAACCCAAGATACTTCATATATGGTATAACCCAAGATACTTCATATATGGTATAACCCAAGATACTTCTGGCAAAATGTGTAGAATGTATTGTAAACCCTAAGGATTGCAACCAGTGTAGATTAAATATTGTAGACTCTAAGGAACCCATGGCACAACCCTAAGAAAATATTTTAAACCCAAAGAACAACACATGGCACAACCCGTAGAAAATATTGTAAACCCCAAAGAACCCATGGTACAACCCATAGAAAATATTGTAAACCCCAAAGAACAACACATGGCACAACCCGTAGAAAATATTGTAAACCCCAAAGAACAACACATGGCACAACCCGTAGAAAATATTGTAAACCCCAAAGAACCCATGGCACAACCCATAGAAAATATTGTAAACCCCAAAGAAAAACACATGGCACAATCCTTAGAAAAAATTGTAAACCCCAAAGAACCCATGGCACAACCTGTAGAAAATATTGTAAACCCAAAGAACCCATGGCACAATCTGTAGAAAATATTGTAAACCCCAAAGAACAACAAATGGCACAACCCATAGAAAATATTGGAAACCCCAAAGAACACATGGCACAAATCATAGAAAATATTAAAAAATCTCAACGAACAAATGAAACAACCTGTATAAAATAAATAAAAAGAGAAAAGCGCTCAACCTGGGAACGAACCATAGCATAATAGCTTGTTCTATGGCTAGTTACCACTCACAGAGAAGAACTTTCCTGAAGCATATCAGTCTGATCCTGACTTCACAGTACAGTCCAGCCCCGAAATACCAGGCAATCCCTCTCTGAACGAGAGAAACAGCAAAACCCCAGACGTACTTTTCGGCCTAGTGTGGGCCTCGTCAGTGAGGTGCAGCCATATCCCTCTAGGCACACAGAGCAATGGGTCCATGTCTGGATTCCCTAAGTGTCATAATTTGCATAAATAAAAAGAGAGAAGCGCTTAACCTAAGAACGAACAATAGCATAATAGCTTGTTCTATGGCTAGTTACCACCCAAGAAGCAGCCTCTTTTTGCTCAACATGTGCCTTTGTAAACCCCAAAGAACACATGGCACAACCTGTATAAAATATTGTAAACCCCAAAGAACACATGGCACAACCTGTAGAAAATATTGTAAACCCCAAAGAACACATGGCACAATCTGTAGAAAATATTGTAAACCCCAAAGAACACATGGCACAACCTGTAGAAAATATTGTAAACCCCAAAGAACCTGGGGCGCGATCCGATATAGATCGCAGTTTGCGGCGCAAGCGAGGGAACCGGCGTCGCCCGCAGTTTTAGCTCGCAACTCGAGCTATCCCATATAAGTCGCCGTCAGATGCTAACGTGCCGTAAGTCTGACAAACCAGCGATGTCCAGAAATCTGCGTAAGTACAAATTTCTGGCGTTGCCAGTGACTTGCGGCACGTTAGAAACTGCCGGCGCCTATAAAACCTGACTAAAGTCTAAAACACCCGCACTGTCTAACACGCCTCCCTAACATAGCCCGACACGTCTAACCCTCTATCCGCTATCCCCCCTCACTATCCTAACAATAAAAAAGCTATTAACCCCTAAACCGCCGCTCCCGTACCCCGCCGCAACCTAATAAAGTTATTAACCCCTAAACCGCCGCTCCCGTACCCCGCCGCCAGCTATATTATATCTATAACCCCCTAAAGTGAGCCCCTAACACCGCCGCCATCTATATTAAAATTATTAACCCCCAATGTAAGCCCTTACACCGCCGCCATCTCTATTAAAATTATTAACCCCTAATTTAATCTACCTACCCCGCCGCCAGCTATATTATCTATATTAACCCTAAGTATATTATAGTTAATATAGTTGTTACATTATATATATTAACTATATTAACCCTAATTATATTAGGGTTAATATAGTTAATATAGTTACTATAGTATTTATATTAACTATATTAACTCTATCTAACCCTAACACCCCTAACTAAATTTATATTAAATGAATCTAATTCATTTATAAACTAAAATATTCCTATTTAAATCTAAATACTTACCTATAAAATAAACCCTAAGATAGCTACAATATAATTAATAATTACATTGTAGCTATGTTAGGGTTAATATTTATTTTACAGGTAAATTGTTAATTATTTTAACTAGGTATAATAGCTATTAAATAGTTATTAACTATTTAATATCTACCTAGTTAAAATAATTACCCAATTACCTGTAAAATAAATCCTAACCTAAGTTACAAATACACCTACACTATCAATAAATTAAATAAACTACAAACATCTATCTAAAAATACAATTAAATTAACTAAACTAAATTACAAAAAAAAAAAAACACTAAATCAGATTGAGCTCGCATTCTATTGGCTGATCGGAACAGCCAATAGAATGCAAGCTCAATCTGATTGGCTGATTGGATCAGCCAATCGGATTGAACTTGAATCTGATTGGCTGATTCAATCAGCCAATCAGATTTTTTTAACTTAATTCCGATTGGCTGATAGAATCCTATCAGCCAATCGGAATTCGGCGGACGCCATCTTGGATGACGTCATTTAAAGGTACCTCATTCCAAGTTCAGTAGTCGGCCGGGATGGATGCTCCGCGGCGGCGGAGCGAAGAAAGAAGATTGAAGATGCCACCGGAAGAATGAAGACTTTGCTGCCGCTTGGAGGAAGACGTCGCCGGAGGAAGAATTCTTCTTTGCCGCTTGGAGGAAGACATCGCCCGGATCGGATCAGGAGTTCGGCCCGGTGTGGTGAAGACAAGGTAGGGAGATCTTCAGGGGGGTAGTGTTAGGCTTTTTTAAGGGGGGTTTGGGTGGTTTTAGAATAGGGGTATGTGGGTGGTGGGTTGTAATGGGGGGGGTATTGTATTTGTATGCAAAAGAGCTGAATTCTTTGGGGCATGCCCCACAAAAGGCCCTTTTAAGGGCTGGTAAGGTAAAGAGCTTTGAAATTTGTTTAATTTAGAATAGGGCAGGGAATTTTTTTTATTTTGGGGGTTTATTATTTTATTAGGGGGCTTAGAATAGGTGTAATTAGCTTAAAAATCTTGTAATCTTTTTTTATTTTTTGTAATTTAGTGTTTGTTTTTTTTTGTAATTTAGTTTAGTTAATTTAATTGTATTTTTAGATAGATGTTTGTAGTTTATTTAATTTATTGATAGTGTAGGTGTATTTGTAACTTAGGTTAGGATTTATTTTACAGGTAATTGGGTAATTATTTTAACTAGGTAGATATTAAATAGTTAATAACTATTTAATAGCTATTATACCTAGTTAAAATAATTAACAATTTACCTGTAAAATAAATATTAACCCTAACATAGCTACAATGTAATTATTAATTATATTGTAGCTATCTTAGGGTTTATGTTATAGGTAAGTATTTAGATTTAAATAGGAACATTTTAGTTTATAAATGAATTAGATTAATTTAATATAAATTTAGTTAGGGGTGTTAGGGTTAGATAGAGTTAATATAGTTAATATAAATACTATAGTAACTATATTAACTATATTAACCCTAATATAATTAGGGTTAATATAGTTAATATATATAATGTAATACCTATATTAACTATAATATACTTAGGGTTAATATAGATAATATAGCTGGCGGCGGGGTAGGTAGATTAAATAAGGGGTTAATCATTTTAATAGAGATGGCGGCGGTGTAAGTGGCTTACATTAGGGGTTAATAATATTAATATAGCTGGCGGCGGTATAGGGGGATTAGGTTAGGGGTTAATAATTTTTATATAGGTGGCGGCGGTGTAAGGGGTCAGATTAGGGGATAGATAAGGTATATGGCGGCGGTTTTAGGGGCTCACAGTAGGGGGTTAGTTTATGTAGATGGCGGCGGGGTCCGTGAGCGGCGGTTTAGGGGTTAATAACTTTATTAGGGATTTCGGGGGGGGGGGGGGGATCGCGGTTGACAGGTAGATAGACATTGCGCATGCGTTAGGTGTTAGGTTTATTTTAGCAGATCGCGGTTGACAGGGAGATAGACATTGCCCATGCGTTAGGTGTTAGGTTTATTTTAGCAGCCAGTTTAGGGAGTTACGGGGCTCCAATAGTCAGCGTAAGGCTTCTTACGGCTGCTTTTTGTGGCAAGGTGAAAATGGAGTACGTTTTCTCCATTTTCGCCACGTAAGCCCTTACGCTGCATATTGGATACCAAACTGCGCGGGTTTGGTATACCTGCCTATAGCCCAAAAAACTACGGGCGACGGCAGAAATATACGCGCGTAACTTCTAGGTTACGCCGTATATAGGATACCAAACCCGCGCAAATATTGGCGTCGCCGGCTTTTGCGGGCGACGATTTTTATCTGATCGACCCCGTGATGTTATTATGAAAGTGAATCTAAAAACGGACCTATTAAACATTCACAAATCTCAAGAAACATAATGCTCCACATGCTCCACTGCTATTTTTGAAATCACACTCAAGGTTATTATTATTAATGTTTTAGAGATCATACCAACATTGTATATACTGTATATATATAAAACAAACCTCAGCGGTAAGGCTGGAGTTAGGGAAGCAAAACCCAAAAGTTCTGTAAGAACCGTCAAAGGGCACATTATCATCTTCTCTGCTTGTATGTGAGACAGTTTTTGTTAACAATTCTATTAAAATACAAAAAATAATGTTTCTATTATATTGTAATATATATACTGTATATATAAGTATCCAAGAAAAACTGCACTCTCTGGGTTTGTGTTATTTTTCTTGGATACTTATAACTACTTGTTGCACCCTGGTGCTTAATAACAACTGTTCTCTCTCCCCCTCTCTTTTGCGCCCTCTCTTGCACCTCTCTTTTACTCTCTCTCTCTCCCCCTCTCTTTTGCTCCCTATCTCCCCCTCTCTTTTGCTCCCTCTCTCCCCCTCTCTTTTGCTTTCTCTCCCCCTCTCTTTTGCTCTCTCTACTCCTCTCTTTTGCGCTCTCTCCCCCCTCTCTTTTGCTCTCTCTACTCCTCTCTTTTGCGCTCTCTCTCCCCCCCTCTCTTTTACGCTCTCTCTCTCCCCCTCTCTTTTGCGCTCTCTCTCCCCCCCTCTTTTGTGCGCTCTCTCTCCCCCTCTCTTTTGCATTCTCTCTCTCTCTCCCCCTCTCTTTTGTGCTCTCTCTCTCTCCCCCTCTCTTTTGCGCTCTCTCTTTTTCCCCCCCTTTCTCTTTTGTGCTCTCTCTCCCCCCTCTCTTTTACTCTGTCTCTCTCTCCTCTTTTTTGCTTTCTCTCTCCATCCTTCTCTTTTACTCTCTCTCCATCCCTCTCTTTTGCTCTCTCTCTCCCCCTCTCTCCCCACCTCTCTTTTGCTCTGTCTCTCTCCCCTCTCTTTTGCTCTGTCTCTCCATCCCTCTCTTTTGCTCTCTCTCCCTCTCTCTATTGCTCTCTCCCCCTCTCTATTGCTCTCTCTCACCTTTTGTCGGCCATTGTGTTTCTGTATATCAGTCATTGTGCTTGTGTTTTTATATGTCACTGTTTCTGCATGTGAGTCATGTCTGAGTTTTTGAATGTCATTGAGTTTCTTTATGTTTGTCACTGTGTTTCTTTACGTCACCAACTGAGGTGCCATTTCAACTGTCTCTAATGGCTTTTTGTTGGCTTTTGAAACTTGAGGAAATTCGGTTCCATTAGAAATGGTTACTGAAGGTTTTGGTGACATTTGGCCTAGAGACAAATTGACAGCAATATTCTAATGATTCAGAAATATTTTCTGAGCATTTTTTTACAATATGTTTCTACTTTTCCATGTCAACAACCTTGATGTCTTGAAAATCCATTTTGACCCATTTCACATAGCACAACTTGGCTTTTTTCCACAGTTGAAACAGGATATGGGTGAATGGCTTGGTTGATTACACCAGTATCTCATAATCTAGGTCCAGAGTAGGTAGCATGTCGCCAGTACCATTGTAAGGAGGACCAGATCCATGACTGAATGTACATAAATTACTATTTCAGCATCTGGATTATTTTTGGTGAGGTTTTACATTACTCTTCCCTGAAACATTGATCTGGACACTGATTATGAAGATGAGCTAAAACATCCAGGTGGGCTAAAGGAAGTCCTAGGGGGAAACCAAGTTTGTGACCAAGTGATACATAAAATCTTCTAATGTGAGGGTATTCATGCACAAATAATATTTTTTTTGTGTTATTTAAATGTTCCAGTCTATAATATATTGTAAAGCCATATAGAGTAAAAACCTCTAGCAAGCTATTTCCATCCTGAAGATCACCAGGACTGCAAACATATAATCACAGATGCTCACACCCAGTATTTAGTCTAAAAATGAACCCTGCTTACAAAACATATTATAAATGTCATGTCTGTGCTCAGGATTGAACCTGGGACCTCTGTTGCTGGTTTGCTCTAAGCATGTGGCTCTGTCTCTGCACCACTGGAGGGCTCTGGCTTAGGATGAGAGTTTCTTTGTGCTGCTATCCGCACTGCCTAGATCTCTGGCTCTACCCAATTGCCAGTTGCAAATAGTTTCTCAATTAGCACTGCTATTTAAAGGGACAGTCAATACCAGAATGTTTGTTGTTTAAAAAGAAAGATAATCCCTTTATTACCCATTCCCCAGTTTTGCATAACTAACAATGTTATAGAAATACACTTTTTACTTCTGATTACCTTGTATCTAAGCTCCTGCAGACTGCCCCCTTATTTCAGTTCTTTTGACAGTCTTGCATTTTAGCCAGTCAGTGCTATCTCCAGGGTAACTTCAAGTGCATGAGCTCAATGTTATCTATATGAGACACATTAACTAATGCCCTCTAGTGGTCAAAATGCATTCAAATTAGAGGCAGTCTTCAAGGTCTAAGAAATTAGCATATAAACCTCCTAGGTTTAGTTTTCAACTAAGAATACCAAGAGAACAAAGCAAAATTTGTAATAAAAGTAAATTGGAAAGTTGTTTAAAATTACATTCCCTAATTCATCCATTTAGAAACTCAGAAATGGTATTGCTGGGCATTTGGTAATTCACTTACTCTCCCTCCTTGTTCATTTTTCCCTCCTCCCTTCCTTTTTTTTTTGTTTTTTTTTGTTTATTTGTCTGTTTGTGTGTCTGTTTGTTTGTTTGTTTGATTGTTGATTGGTTGTTTGTTGTTGGGTTCACTCCAAATAAGGATGAGGGTTTCCGATAGAATAACAAGACATAAGTTACTGACAGTTCTTAATTGGATGTATTTTAAGCTATAGGGGAAAAGTAAAACCTTCTCCAACAGGTGATCATTTAATTGAGTGGAATAAACACTGAATTTCAGTAATAGGCAGGTTAGCCTAACTTAAGGTATATTTCTTTTTTTTTTTTTTCTTTTTTTCTCTTTTTTGTTTATTATCAATATTTTGAGTTACCTTGCAAGCATTAAGTGAGGTACTGCATTAAGTTAACTAAGCTGTATTTGTTTTTGTCGTTTTGCATGTTCCTCTGTGTTAACAGTTGATTGCATGAATTTGTATAACCTGTTGGATATCAAATAAAGATCTATAAATAAAATTACATTCCCTATTTAAATCATGAAAGTTTTTTTTTACTTGACTGTCCCTTTAAAGGCAGCCTTACAGACCACTCCCTGCCCTGACATTGTGGTTTACCAGCTTTGTTTGTGCCTCTGTCCTGAACCTATATTCCTGTTGTTCCGCATTTCTCCTGGTTCCTGAATCTAGCTTGTTTCCTGACCTCTGTTTTGGATTTCTCCAGTGTACAAAGATGGATTGGATCGCTTATTTGGTACTCTGAACTTGGCTTGATTTCTGACTACTCTTCTGGGTACTCCAGTGTTTGATGACTGATCGGACTGCTTTCTGGTAACTGACCTAGGGGCCCATTTATCAAAGGGCTTGCGGACCTGATCCGACACTGCGGATCAGGTCCGCAAGACCTCGCTAAATGCGGAGAGCAATACGCTCTCCACATTTAACATTGCACCAGCAGCTCACAAGAGCTGCTGGTGCAACGCCGCCCCCTGCTGACTCGCGGCCAATCGGCCGCCAGCAGGGAGCTGTCAATCAACCCGATCGTATTCGATCGGGTTGATTTCCGGTGATTCCTGTCCGCCTGCTCAGAGCAGGCGGACAGGGTTATGAAGCAGCGGTCTATAGACCGCTGCTTCATAACTTGTGTTTCTGGCGAGTCTGAAGACTCGCCAGAAACACGGCCCTTCAAGCTCCGTACAGAGCTTGATAAATGGGCCTGATAGACTTCTGACTACTCCCTCGTTACCTGCCTGTCTCAGCTACCTGTTTTCCAGTGTCACCAACCTGTCACACGGTAACCTGCTCCAATACCTTAGCCCAGCAGAGGATGTCTGCCAAGCACCGGTATTCTTCTTCAGTACCCAAGCCCTGCAGAGGGGGCATCTGTCAAGCATTTGTATCCAGTTCCTGTCTCAGACTCAAGTGGGCACTCCAGTCTCTGTCTCAAGTGGGCACTTCTATCTAGGTCAAGTGGGCACTCCTGTCTTCAGCCCACATGGGCACGCCAGTCCTCAGTTCCCTAAAGTGGACACTCCAGTTCCTGGCCCTAAAGTGGGCACTCCTCTTTCTGGTCCTAGAGGTGGTACTTCTGTGTGGAGGTTACTGCCATCCAATCCTGTTTTCAATATCTGAGTCTCCAGTTCCTATACAATAAAACTTGCTTTGTCCATCTGTTTATTCAATCATGCCTTAAAGGGGTAGTTCTTCTAAGACGTCTATTCCTCTGGCCACTTTTAGAGCACACGATTGTGCAAGTCTCTGCATTTATGCCTGTGAGCTATGAGCAGTAAGAACAGCCCTGAGGAAGCCCCGTCTAGCCAGATAACGAGGGGGTGAAACGCACGTCGGCATTGGCTGACCGGATCAGTGACGTTTGCTGGCTCACGTGGAGCAAGACGTCAGTGGCTTGTACGGCTTGCATGGTGGTGAAGATATGACTGCTTCACTTGGCTATAGCTGATTATTTCCCGGCAGCTACTTTGAGTATAAGAGGAGGATCATTGTGCTATTTTGAGCTATCCATCAACTATGACCGTAGATTACAAGTGAGATGTTTTGCAAAGTGTTACTGTGATCTACTCTGTCTGTGTACTGTGTGGATATCATGCTGCCCACCAATGACAAACTCTCTGTAATATGAGTCTATAAGGCATGTCAGAACCATAACACGTTATTTGGAGTATTTTGCTCCTTATCTCTGCTTCAGCTCTAACTTGGCTCTATATGTTTGTGCAGCAGAGCTATTGCCCGCATACCAACTGACTAACTGTGTTTCTTCATCAATCCCACCTATACTCCATACATCTATTTGCACCATATGTTGTGTCATGCCTCTTAAAGTGATAGAATCTGCATTATACTGCTGTATTTTGTACTGCATTTGAGGTGCATGGACCAGACAACTTAGATTCCCAGGCTACACCTCCCTGTACTCTGTAGCCCAGCGGTTCCCAACCTGTGGGTATACGACGAACCGGTTGGGGGTGCTCAAAAATATTGTTGGTAATGGTGGAAGATGCAGAGCAAGGGTCGGGGGGGGGGACTCTCAATGGTTCATCAACTAATAACCATCGTGGAACTGTGGAAGGAAGGAGTGCTCAGCCGGAAAGTGACAAGTGAAGTCCTGGCCTGGCATATAGGCAGATGGAAGCCCCTGCACCTGAAATATGTGGACCGGGTGTGGATGACTCCGGTCCACATATTAATGATCACCCTGTGTCACCAGATAGCTTAGGCTCCTGCTCCACCCACCCCCCGTGCCGTGCACAAAATGTTGACTGCGAGTGTGCAGTTAGAAGCGGCACTGCAGCAGCATAGCTATGTGTACACGTGTGGTAGAGCCGTGGAGGTTGCGACTCACACAGGCGAGGCGAGTCTGCATCCCCAAATAAGTTATAGTCAGTGCAGGTAAGTAAAGTACTGCTGCTTGTGCTTGCTTGATTCAGATTGCTTCACTTCCAACTAAAAACGTCCATACTGCCTGGGTGGTTAATTTCGATCTGATCTCACAAATGTAAATATTTATTTTTATGATCATTACACTTTGACTCCCCCCCAGGGCTGTGTTTAGGGGCAACCAGGCAGCTGCCAGGGGCGCCAGCCACACAGCAGGGCTCCTCCTGAGAATGAGATCTGAGCTTTAATCCTGTTGATACACGTACAGTCGTATGCCATTCAGGTATAGCTTACCTAAAACTATTTATTATCAGGGTATTGTCCGTTATTAATCAACTATTATCAGGGTATTGTCAGGTATTAATAAAATATATATTATCTGGGTTGATAATAAATAGTTTATTAATACCTGACAATACCCTGATAATAAATAGTTTATTAATAACTGACAATACCCTGATAATAAATAGTTTATTAATACCTGACAATACCCTGATAATAAATAGTTTATTAATACCTGACAATACCCTAATAATAAATAGTTTATTAATACCTGACAATACCCTAATAATAAATAGTTTATTAATACCTGACAATACCCTGATAATAAATAGTTTATTAATACCTGACAATACCCTAATAATAAATAGTTTATTAATACCTGACAATACCCTAATAATAAATAGTTTATTAATACCTGACAATACCCTAATAATAAATAGTTTATTAATACCTGACAATACCCTACTAATAAATAGTTTATTAATACATGACAATACCCTGATAATAAATAGTTTATTAATACCTGACAATACCATACTAATAAATAGTTTATTAATACCTGACAATACCCTAATAATAAATAGTTTATTAATACCTGGCAATACCCTAATAATAAATAGTTTATTAATACCTGACAATACCCTAATAATAAATAGTTTATTAATACCTGACAATACCTTAATAATAAATAGTTTACTAATACCTGACAATACCCTACTAATAAATAGTTTATTAATACCTGACAATACCCTGATAATAAATAGTTTATTAATACCTGACAATACCCTACTAATAAATAGTTTATTAATACCTGACAATACCCTAATAATAAATAGTTTATTAATACCTGACAATACCCTGAAATAAATAGTTTATTAATACCTGACAATACCCTAATAATAAATAGTTTATTAATACCTGATAATACCCTGAAATAAATAGTTTATTAATACCTGACAATACCCTGATAATAAATAGTTTATTAATACCTGACAATACCCTGATAATAAATAGTTTATTAATACCTGACAATACCCTGAAATAAATAGTTTATTAATACCTGACAATACCCTGAAATAAATAGTTTATTAATACCTGACAATACCCTGAAATAAATAGTTTATTAATACCTGACAATACCCTGATAATAAATAGTTTATTAATACCTGACAATACCCTGATAATAAATAGTTTATTAATACCTGACAATACCCTGATAATAAATAGTTTATTAATACCTGACAATACCCTAATAATAAATAGTTTATTAATACCTGACAATACCCTAATAATAAATAGTTTATTAATACCTGACAATGCCCTACTAATAAATAGTTTATTAATACCTGACAATACCCTAATAATAAATAGTTTATTAATACCTGACAATACCCTGATAATAAATAGTTTATTAATATCTGACAATACCCTGAAATAAATAGTTTATTAATACCTGACAATACCCTGAAATAAATAGTTTATTAATACCTGACAATACCCTAATAATAAATAGTTTATTAATACCTGACAATACCCTAATAATAAATAGTTTATTAATACCTGACAATACCCTAATAATAAATAGTTTATTAATACCTGACAATACCCTGATAATAAATAGTTTATTAATACCTGACAATACCCTGATAATAAATAGTTTATTAATACCTGAAAATACCCTGATAATAAATAGTTTATTAATACCTGACAATACCCTGAAATAAATAGTTTATTAATACCTGACAATACCCTGAAATAAATAGTTTATTAATACCTGACAATACCCTACTAATAAATAGTTTATTAATACCTGACAATACCCTAATAATAAATAGTTTATTAATACCTGACAATACCCTGATAATAAATAGTTTATTAATACCTGACAATACCCTACTAATAAATAGTTTATTAATACCTGACAATACCCTGATAATAAATAGTTTATTAATACCTGATAATACCCTACTAATAAATAGTTTATTAATACCTGACAATACCCTGATAATAAATAGTTTATTAATACCTGACAATACCCTACTAATAAATAGTTTATTAATACCTGACAATACCCTAATAATAAATAGTTTATTAATACCTGACAATACCCTGATAATAAATAGTTGATTAATACCTGACAATACCCTAATAATAAATAGTTTATTAATACCTGACAATACCCTACTAATAAATAGTTTATTAATACCTGACAATACCCTAATAATAAATAGTTTATTAATACCTGACAATACCCTGAAATAAATAGTTTATTAATACCTGACAATACCCTGATAATAAATAGTTTATTAATACCTGACAATACCCTGATAATAAATAGTTTATTAATACCTGACAATACCCTGAAATAAATAGTTTATTAATACCTGACAATACCCTGAAATAAATAGTTTATTAATACCTGACAATACCCTGAAATAAATAGTTTATTAATACCTGACAATACCCTGATAATAAATAGTTTATTAATACCTGACAATACCCTGATAATAAATAGTTTATTAATACCTGACAATACCCTGATAATAAATATTTTATTAATACCTGACAATACCCTGATAATAAATAGTTTATTAATACCTGACAATACCCTAATAATAAATAGTTTATTAATACCTTACAATACCCTACTAATAAATAGTTTATTAATACCTGACAATACCCTAATAATAAATAGTTTATTAATACCTGACAATACCCTGATAATAAATAGTTTATTAATACCTGACAATACCCTGAAATAAATAGTTTATTAATACCTGACAATACCCTAATAATAAATAGTTTATTAATACCTGACAATACCCTAATAATAAATAGTTTATTAATACCTGACAATACCCTGATAATAAATAGTTTATTAATACCTGACAATACCCTGATAATAAATAGTTTATTAATACCTGACAATACCCTGATAATAAATAGTTTATTAATACCTGACAATACCCTGATAATAAATAGTTTATTAATACCTGACAATACCCTGAAATAAATAGTTTATTAATACCTGACAATACCCAGAAATAAATAGTTTATTAATACCTGACAATACCCTACTAATAAATAGTTTATTAATACCTGACAATACCCTACTAATAAATAGTTTATTAATACCTGACAATACCCTGATAATAAATAGTTTATTAATACCTGACAATACCCTACTAATAAATAGTTTATTAATACCTGACAATACCCTGATAATAAATAGTTTATTAATACCTGACAATACCCTACTAATAAATAGTTTATTAATACCTGACAATACCCTAATAATAAATAGTTTATTAATACCTGACAATACCCTGATAATAAATAGTTTATTAATACCTGACAATACCCTAATAATAAATAGTTTATTAATACCTGACAATACCCTAATAATAAATAGTTTATTAATACCTGACAATACCCTGATAATAAATAGTTTATTAATACCTGACAATACCCTGATAATAAATAGTTTAAATTAAAAAACAACAACTTTTTTGAGGGATGGGTGGGGGTAATGAAGAGAGGGGGTACTCATAAATGAAAAGCCTAATCAAGGGGTACGGGAGAGAAAAAAAGGTTGGGAACCGTGTAGCCAATAGCCAATCGTAATAATTTATTAGCTGGTGTTATTATGAGTGTAACTGTATTGTGTAATGTATTTTTGATGTGTTTTGTGGCACTTTTTAGTTTTGCAAAACAGTTAACCAGAGCTCTAAGATTGCGGTAATCATTTTAGCGGAAATCGTGATCGCACTCAAGCATTCACATTTACTTTCAACTTGTAATACGAGCGCAATTTAACTTGCCCTCAAATGAACGCAAAAACACAATATCGGGAGCGATCCGATATACAGCCCAGGTTTCGGCGCAAGCGTGGAAACCTGTGCCGCCCGTAGTTTCACCTCGCACAGCGAGCTATCACATATACGGCGCTGACAGTTGATAAAGTGCCGTAAGTCGGACAAACTAGCGATGTCCAGAAATAAGCGTAAGTACAAATTCTGGAGTCGCCAGTGATTTACGGCACTTTAGAAACTGCCGCCGCCTAAAAAAACTAACTAAAGTCTTAAATCTGCCGTTACTGTCTAACACGCCTGCCAAAAATAGCCCCCTACCCCGCCGCCACCTATATTAACTATATTAACCCCTAATCTGAGCCTCCTACACCGCCGCCACCTATATTAACTCTATTAACCCCTAATCTGAGCCTCCTACACCGCCGCCACCTATATTAACTATATTAACTCCTAATCTGAGCCCCCTACCCCGCCGCCACCTATATTAACTATATTAACCCCTAATATGAGCCCCCTACACCGCCGCCACCTATTTTAAATATATTAACCCCTAATCTAATCCCCCTATACCTCCGCCACCTATATTAACTATATTAACCCCTAATCTGAGCCCCCTACACCGCCGCCACCTATATTAACTATATTACCCCCTAAACCTAAGTCTAACCCTAACACCCCCTAACTTATAAATAAATCTAAATAATATTAATATTATTAACTAAATTATTCCTATTTAAAACTAAATACTTACCTATAAAATAAACCCTAAGATAGCTACAATATAATTAATAATTACATTGTAGCTATTTTAGGGTTTATATTTATTTTACAGGTAACTTTGTATTTATTTTAACTAGGTACAATAGCTATTAAATAGTTAATAACTATTTAATAGCTACCTAGTTAAAATAATTACAAAATTACCTGTAAAATAAATCCTAACCTAAGTTACCATTACACCTAACACTACCCTATCAATAAATTAATTAAATAAACTACAATTATCTCAACTAAAATACAATTAAATACACTAAACTATATTACAAAAAAAAACAAACACTAAATTACAAAAAATAAAAAAGATTACAAGAATTTTAAGCTAATTACACCTAATCTAAGCCCCCTAATAAAATAAAAAAGCCCCCCAAAATAATAATATTTCCCTACCCTACACTAAATTACAAAAGTAATCAGCTCTATTACCAGCCCTTAAAAGGGCCTTTTGCGGGGCATTTTGCTGAGCGGAGGAGTTGAAGACCGATGACCGCGGAGCTGAAGACCGTCCACTCTGGAACTGAAGACCGGCGATGCTGGAACTGAAGATCAGCGACGCTGGAACTGAAGACCGTCGAGCCATGGAGCGTGGAGGATCCTCTTCATACGATCTCCGCCGTACACTGAATAGGAATTCAAGGTACGCAATTAAAAATAGCGTCCCTTGAATTCCTATTGGCTGATTGGAGCCTTCAAATTCAAATCAGCCAATCGGATGAGAGCTACTGTAATTCTATTGGCTGATTTGAATAGCCAATAGAATAAGAGCTACTGTAATTCTATTGGCTATTCAAATCATCCAAAAGAATTACAGTAGCTCTCATCCGATTGGCTGATTTGAATTTGAAGGCTCAAGTCAGCCAATAGGAATTCAAGGGACGCCATTTTTAATCGCGTACCTTGAATTCCTATTCACTGTATGGCGGAGATTGTATGAAGAGGATCCTCCATGCGCCATGGCTCCGCGGTCTTCAGTTCCAGCGTCGCCGATCTTCAGTTCCAGCATCGCCGGTCTTCAGTTCCAGAGTGGACGGTCTTCAGCTCCGCAGTCATCGGTCTTCAACTCCTCCGCTCCGGACCGGCTGGTTCCTGGAAGAAGAAGAGGTCACCGCTTGGAAGAAGATTTCTCTGCCTGGAACAGGACCTTCTCCGCCGGTCTTCAGGACAGGTAAGGACCACTTGGGGGTTAGACTTAGGTTTTTTTAAGGGGGGATCGGGTGGGTTTTAGAGTAGGGGTGTGTAGGTGGTGGGTTGTAATGGGGGGGTTATTCTTTTTTTTACAGGTAAAAGAGCTGATTACTTTGGGGCAATGCCCCGCAAAAGGCCCTTTTAAGGGCTGGTAATAGAGCTGATTACTTTTGTAATTTTGTTTAGGGTAGGGAAATTTTATTATTTTGGGGGCTTTTTTATTTTATTAGGGGCTTAGATTAGGTGTAATTAGTTTAAAATTCTTGTAATCTTTTTTATTTTTTGTAATTTAGTGTTTGGTTTTTTTGTAATATAGTTTAGTGTATTTAATTATATTTTAGTTGAGATAATTGTAGTTTATTTAATTAATTTATTGATAGGGTAGTGTTAGGTGTAATGGTAACTTAGATTAGGATTTATTTTACAGGTAATTTTGCAATTATTTTAACTAGGTAGCTATTAAATAGTTATTAACTATTTAATAGCTATTGTACCTAGTTAAAATAAATACAAAGTTACCTGTAAAATAAATATAAACCCTAAAATAGCTACAATGTAATTATTAATTATATTGTAGCTATCTTAGGGTTTATTTTATAGGCAAGTATTTAGTTTTAAATAGGAATAATTTAGTTAATAATATTAATATTATTTCGATTTATTTAAATAATAATTAAGTTAGGGGGTGTTAGGGTTAGACTTAGGTTTAGGGGGTAATATAGTTAATATAGGTGGCGGCAGTGTAGGGGGCTCAGATTAGGGGTTAATATAGTTAATATAGGTGGCGGCAGGGTAGGGGGCTCAGATTAGGGGTTAATATAGTTAATATAGGTGGCGGCGGGGGAGGGGGCTCAGATTAGGGATTAATATAGTTAATATAGGTGGCAGCGGTATAGGGGGATTAGATTAGGGGTTAATAGAGTTAATATAGGTGGCGGTGGTGTAGGGGGCTCAGATTAGGGGTTAATAGAGTTAATATAGGTGGCGGCAGTGTAGGGGCTCAGATTAGGGGTTAATAGAGTTAATATAGGTGGCGGCGGTGTAGGGGGGTCAGATTAGGGGGTAATACATATAATATAGGTGGCGGCGGTGTAGGGGGGTCAGATTAGGGGGTAATACATATAATATAGGTGGCGGTGGGGTCCGGGAGCGGCGGTTTAGGGGTTAAACACTTTATTAGGGATTGCGGTGGGGAATTGCGGTTGACAGGTAGACATTGCGCATGCGTTAGGTGTTAGGTTTTATTTTGCAGGCAGTTTAGGGAGTTATGGGGCTCCAATACTCAGCGTAAGGCTTACTACGCCTGCATTTTGTGCCGAGGTGAAAATGGAGTAAGATTTCTCCATTTTCGCCACGTAAGTCCATACGCTGTATATTGGATACCAAACTGCGCGGGTTTGGTATATCATTCTATGGGCCAAAAAACTACAGCCGAAGGGTGAAATATACTAGCGTAACTTCTAGGTTACCCCGTATATGTGATACCAAACCCGCGCAATATTTGGCGTCGCCAGCTTTTGCGGGTGACGCTGCATATCGGAACGGGCCCATCGTTTGAGCGTAAACAATAGTGCGCCACTCGTAATTTAGCCAATGTATTTTTATGTTCCCAAGTACATTATATCCTGTATAGCAAACAAGAACTGCTAGCAACATAGAAAAACAATTACAACTGCAATAGTTCGGATACGTTAGTAAATGTTCATAACTTTAAAATATTCACATCTGTTTTATTAGGGTAGAGTACTCTCGCTGGATAAAACGAGAACTGTCTCAGAAACCTCGCTAATGCGAACAAGGGTATGGCCGTGAGCATTCTGGGAGGTTCCAGAGGCGTCTTCTGGGTCTGTCACGTATAATTAGGCCCATAATGCAGAGTACAGAAAGACTCTAATCACTCCTGCCTCGCCTTGCGGTTGTGTCTATGTCAATGCTGGAGAAGTTGTTTTTTTTTTTTTTTCATTCCTTTGCTCTGTTAGGGTTCAAGGGCCCTTTTGTGATAGCATTTTCCAATATTCCAAAAAAAGTTCATGTTGCAATGTCGAGACCAGTTGTTTTTTTTTCTATGAGATTTTAATTTTACAAACCAGTTTTTTTGTTTTTTTTGTTTTCTAAATTTGGACCAATGTTGCTCTCCCATTCTCCCGTTGCTCCAGATGACAATGCAGCCAGTGATTGGAAAATACACGTGGATACCTGTTCCTGATTGGTTCCTTATCAGGAATATTATATGAGTAAAAACCTTTTGCATGGCTTAACTGCACAGTAAAAGAAATTAACTTGTGCAATAACATAATATTGACAAGAATATACTGATCTCTTAAAAATCATTCATTTCATTCAACCAATCAAAATCTGTTTATAAGTGATTGACAAGAATATAAAGCCCTCAGTAACCTATCATGTGTCGTTCAACCAATCAAAATCTGTTTATAAGTGATTGACAAGAATATAAAGCCCTCAGTAACCTATCATGTGTCGTTCAACCAATCAAAATCTGTTTATAAGTGATTGACAAGAATATAAAGCCCTCAGTAACCTATCATGTGTCGTTCAACCAATCAAAATCTGTTTATAAGTGATTGACAAGAAAATAAAGCCCTCAGTAACCTATCATGTGTCGTTCAACCAATCAAAATCTGTTTATAAGTGATTGACAAGAAAATAAAGCCCTCAGTAACCTATCATGTGTCGTTCAACCAATCAAAATCTGTTTATAAGTGATTGACAAGAAAATAAAGCCCTCAGTAACCTATCATGTGTCGTTCAACCAATCAAAATCTGTTTATAAGTGATTGACAAGAATATACAGCCCTCTGAAAAATCAGTAACCTATCATGTGTCGTTCAACCAATCAAAATCTACTTTGAAGTTATTTTCAAGGGTATATTACCCTCAGGACCCACACAAATAGCCAAGAATCGTACCAAGGTAGCACTCAGTGATAGGGCTTATAATGAGTCTCACAGGGGGCTTGGACAATGCTGTACATTTAACATTAGATTAAAAAGAGGCAGAACATGAAAGTGAAGGTATTTACAATAATATTAGGCCACATATAAACTTTGCTGCAGAAATATCTTTTAGTGGGATTTATGTCCTCTGAAATGGAAAGAAAAGTCAAAATGAAACTTAAATTATTCAAGGGATGATGTATCCCCTTAACTTTGTTCCTAATTACAGACTACACCTGCTGGAGTGTATACATTTACCTTTATTTCAGCATTTGAAATAGCTCTTTTGCCTTTTTTTAAAAAGCAGGAATGTAAGCTTAGGAGCAGCCGGCCCATTTGTGGCTTAACACCTGGGTAGTATCCCTTTAAGTACTGGCTATAGAAAAGCTGTGTATACGTAGGCAGCATAAAAAAATGACACTCCCAGTGAGGGGTAGGAGAGATAAGTAATACAATGCGTTTTCGTATTGAGCTTTGGTGTACAGACAGAGACAAAACAAGGAAACATTTACTTGTATAGAAAGTAATAATAATTAAAAAAAACACCCTTTCCTTTTCATATACCAAAAATAAACCTAAATGAGCAATTACACATACATGTTATACTCTGCTCGGTACTCATTTGAAGGGACATGAAACCCCAACATTTTCTTTCATGATTTAGGTAGAACATACAATTTTAAACAACTTTCTAGTTAACTTATATTATAAAATGTGTTTCATTCTCGTAATATCATTTGTTGAAGGAGCAGCAATGCACTACTGATTTCTAACTGAACACATGGGTGAGCCAATGACAATCAGTGTATTTATATGCAGCCACCAATCAGCAACTATAACCTAGGTTCTTTGCTGCTCCTGAGCTTTCCTAGATAAACCTTTCAGCAAAGGATAACAAGAGAAAGAAGCAAATTAAGTAATAGAAGTAAATTGCAAAGTTATTTAAAATTGTATGTTCTGTCTAAATCATGAATGTCTAATTATGACTTTACTGTCCCTTTAAGGGGAAACCAGTTTTACAGTGTACTGTCCCTTTAAGGGGAAACCAGTTTTACAGTGTACTGTCCCTTTCAAAAAGAGCATTCATTTTAAGACGTTTTTAATGTACTTCTGGGAAGTAGCTGCTGAATAGAGGATATGCACATATGCCTCTTGTCAATGGCTCACCAGATGTGGTCAGCTAGCTCCCAGTAGTGCATTGCTGCACCAGAGCACCCTATAGCATATAGTTATAGACCAGCAACAGAGTGTTAATAAAATGCACTTCTTTTTATTGCTTTAACACAAAACCTCTCAGAAATATAAAACGGTTTTCGCATATTCTTTGGAATTAAAACGACTTTGCTAAGAATCTGAGTTCTAAAACTCTCAGCACAAAAAGGGCCCTCGTACCCGTATCGTCTGCTGTTTATATCAGCGGCCAGTGCAGAGATTGTCCCACACCGCTGCATCTGACGGATCTCAGTACAAACACACAAACTGCCAGTGTAACATGAAAGAAATGCACAGATAATCTGTAAAGATCTCTCATCTTTTTCTTTCTTTTCTGATCCACTTCTGGAGTTTATCTTCAAAGGCGAATCCCTTATCTTCCTGTCCGGTCTGTACTTTTATCTCTGCACTTATTGTGCTAAAAATACAGGGATTATTATGGCAACAACACTCATTTGAAAGTTTTTTTTTTTTTTTATCCTTAAAGGGATACGAAAACCAAAATTAAAAAAAAATCATGATTCAGATAGAGCAGCAATTTTAAACAACTTTCTAATTAACTTCTATTATCAGTCTCCGTTCTCTTTGTATCTTTTGTTGAAAAGCAGGGATCTATGCTTAAAGGGACACTGAAACCAAATTTTTTCTTTTGTAATTCAGATAGAGCATGAAATTTTAAGCAACTTTCTAATTTACTCCTATTATCAAATTTTCTTCATTCTCTTGGTATCTTTATTTGAAATGCAAGAATGTAAGTTCAGATGCCAGCCCATTTTTGGTGAAACACCTGGGTTGTTCTTGCTGATTGGTGAATAAATTCATCCACCAATAACATAGTGCTGTCCAGAGTCTGAACCCAAAAAACCCCACTTATATGCGTTCTTTTTCAAATAACGATAGCAAGAGAACGAAGAAAAATTCATAATAGGAATAAATTAGAAAGTTGCATAAAATGGCTGCTCTATCTGAATCACGAAAGAAAAAATTTGGGCTACAGATATTACCTAGGTATCTCTATAACACATAATATTAAACATAAGCAAGAGCACTAGATAACAGCACTATTACCTGTCATGTAGTGCTACAGATACTACCTAGGTATCTCTATAACACACAATATTATACATTAGCAAGAGCACTAGATAACAGCACTATTACCTGTCATGTAGTGCTACAGATACTACCTAGGTATCTCTATAACACACAATATTATACATTAACAAGAGCACTAGATAACAGCACTATTACCTGTCATGTAGTGCTACAGATACTACCTAGGTATCTCTATAACACACAATATTATACATTAACAAGAGCACTAGATAACAGCACTATTACCTGTCACGTAGTGCTACAGATACTACCTAGGTATCTCTATAACACACAATATTATACATTAGCAAGAGCACTAGATAACAGCACTATTACCTGTCATGTAGTGCTACAGATACTACCTAGGTATCTCTATAACACAATATTATACATTAGCAAGAGCACTAGATAACAGCACTATTACCTGTCATTTAGTGCTAAAGATACTACCTAGGTACCTCTATAACACATAATATTATACATTAGCAAGATCACTAGATAACAGCACTATTACCTGTCATGTAGTGCTACAGATACTACCTAGGTATCTCTATAACATACTATATTATACATTAGCAAGAGCACTAGATAACAGCACTATTACCTGTCACGTAGTGCTACAGATACTACCTAGGTATCTCTATAACACAATATTATACATTAGCAAGAGCACTAGATACCAGCACTATTACCTGTCATGTAGTGCTACAGATACTACCTAGGTATCTCTATAACATACTATATTATACATTAGCAAGAGCACTAGATAACAGCACTATTACCTGTCACGTAGTGCTACAGATACTACCTAGGTATCTCTATAACACACAATATTATACATTAGCAAGAGCACTAGATAACAGCACTATTACCTGTTATGTAGTGCTACAGATACTACCTAGGTATCTCTATAACACACAATATTATACATTAGCAAGAGCACTAGATAACAGCACTATTACCTGTCATGTAGTGCTACAGATACTACCTAGGTATCTCTATAACAGACAATATTATACATTAGCAAGAGCACTAGATAACAGCACTATTACCTGTCATGTAGTGCTACAGATAGTACCTAGGTATCTCTATAACACAATATTATAGATTAGCAAGAGCACTAGATAACAGCACTATTACCTGTCATGTAGTGCTACAGATATTACCTAGGTATCTCTATAACACACAATATTATACATTAGCAAGAGCACTAGATAACAGCACTATCACCTGTCATATAGTGCTACAGATACTACCTAGGTATCTCTATAACACACAATATTATACATTAGCAAGAGCACTAGATAACAGCACTATTACCTGTCATGTAGTGCTACAGATACTACCTAGGTATCTCTATAACAGACAATATTATACATTAGCAGGAGCACTAGATAACAGCACTATTACCTGTCATGTAGTGCTACAGATACTACCTAGGTATCTCTATAACACACAATATTATACATTAGCAAGAGCACTAGATAACAGCACTATTACCTGTCATGTAGTGCTACAGATAGTACCTAGGTATCTCTATAACACAATATTATAGATTAGCAAGAGCACTAGATAACAGCACTATTACCTGTCATGTAATGCTACAGATACTACCTAGGTATCTCTATAACACATAATATTATACATTAGCAAGAGAACTAGATAACAGCACTATTACCTGTCATGTAGTGCTACAGATACTACCTAGGTATCTCTATAACAGACAATATTATACATTAGCAAGAGCACTAGATAACAGCGCTATTACCTGTCACATAGTGCTACAGATACTACCTAGGTATCTCTGTAACACAATATTATACATTAGCAAGAGAACTATATAACAGCACTATTACCTGTCATGTAGTGCTACAGATACTACCTAGGTATCTCTATAACAGACAATATTATACATTAGCAAGAGCACTAGATAACAGCACTATTACCTGTCATATAGTGCTACAGATACTTCCTAGGTATCTCTATAACACACAATATTATACATTAGCAAGAGCACTAGATAACAGCACTATTACCTGTCATGTAGTGCTACAGATGCTACGTAGGTATCTCTATAACACACAATATTATACATTAGCAAGAGCACTAGATAGCAGCAGTGTTACCTGTCATGTAGTGCTTCAGATGCTACCTAGGTATCTCTATAACACACAATATTATACATTAGCAAGAGCACTAGATAACAGCACTATTACCTATCATGTAGTGCTACAGATACTACCTAGGTATCTCTATAACACACAATATTATACATTAGCAAGAGCACTAGATAACAGCACTATTACCTGTCATGTAGTGCTACAGATACTACCTAGATATCTCTATAACACACAATATTATACATTAGCAAGAGCACTATTACCTGTCATGTAGTGCTACAGATACTACCTAGATATCTTTATAACACACAATATTATACATTAGCAAGAGCACTATTACCTGTCATGTAGTGCCACAGATACTACCTAGGTATCTCTATAACACACAATATTATACATTAGCAAGAGCACTAGATAACAGCACTATTACCTGTCATGTAGTGCTACAGATACTACCTAGGTATCTCTATAACACAATATTATACATTAGCAAGAGCACTAGATAACAGCACTATTACCTGTCATGTAGTGCTACAGATACTACCTAGGTATCTCTATAACACACAATATTATACATTAGCAAGAGCACTAGATAACAGCACTATTACCTGTCATGTAGTGCTACAGATGCTACTTAGGTATCTCTATAACACATAATATTATACATTAGCAAGAGCTCTAGATAACAGCACTATTACCTGTCATGTAGTGCTACAAATTACTACCTAGGTATCTCTATAACACACAATATTATACATTAGCAATAGCACTAGATAACAGCACTATTACCTGTCATGTAGTGCTAGAGATACTACCTAGGTATCTCTATAACATACTATATTATACATTAGCAAGAGCACTAGATAACAGCACTATTACCTGTCACGTAGTGCTACAGATACTACCTAGGTATCTCTATAACACACAATATTATACATTAGCAAGAGCACTAGATAACAGCACTATTACCTGTTATGTAGTGCTACAGATACTACCTAGGTATCTCTATAACATAATTTTATACATTAGCAAGAGCACTAGATAACAGCACTATTACCTGTCATGTAGTGCTACAGATACTACCTAGGTATCTCTATAACACACAATATTATACATTAGCAAGAGCACTAGATAACAGCATTATTACCTGTCATGTAGTGCTACAGATACTACCTAGGTATCTCTATAACACAATATTATACATTAGCAAGAGCACTAGATAACAGCACTATTACCTGTCATGTAGTGCTACAGATACTACCTAGGTATCTCTATAACATAATATTATACATTAGCAAGAGCACTAGATAACAGCACTATTACCTGTCATGTAGTGCTACAGATACTACCTAGGTATCTCTATAACACACAATATTATACATTAGCAAGAGCACTAGATAACATCACTATTACCTGTCATGTAGTGCTACAGATGCTACCTAGGTATCTCTATAACACAATACTATACATTAGCAAGAGCACTAGATACCAGCACTATTACCTGTTATGTAGTGCTACAGATACTACCTAGGTATCTATATAACACAATATTATACATTAGCAAGAGCATTTGATAACAGCACTATTACCTGTCATGTAGTGCTACAGATACTACCTAGGTATCTCTATAACACACAATATTATACATTAGCAAGAGCACTAGATAACAGCACTATTACCTGTCATGTAGTGCTACAGATGCTACCTAGGTATCTCTATAACATAATATTATGCATTAGCAAGAGCACTAGATAACAGCACTATTACCTGTCATGTAGTGCTACAGATGCTACCTAGGTATCTCTATAACACATTATTATACATTAGCAAGAGCACTAGATAACAGCACTATTACCTGTCATGTAGTGCTACAGATACTACCTAGGTATCTCTATAATACAATATTATACATTAGCAAGATCACTAGATAACAGCACTATTACCTGTCATGTAGTGCTACAGATACTACCTAGGTATCTCTATAACACAATATTATACATTAGCAAGAACACTAGATAACAGCACTATTACCTGTCATGTAGTGCTACAGATACTACCTAGGTATCTCTATAACACACAATCTTATACATTAGCAAGAGCACTAGATAACAGCACTATTACCAGTCATGTAGTGCTAAAGATGCTACCTAGGTATCTCTATAACACACAATATTATACATTAGCAAGAGCACTAGATAACAGCACTATTACCTGTCATGTAGTGCTACAGATGCTACCTAGGTATCTCTATAACACACAATGTTATACAATAACAAAGAGCACTAGATAACAGCACTATTACCTGTCATGTAGTGCTACAGATACTACCTAGGTACCTCTATAACACATAATATTATACATTAGCAAGAGCACTAGATAACAGCACTATTACCTTTCATGTAGTGCTACAGATACTACCTAGGTATCTCTATAACACACAATATTATACATTAGCAGTAGCACTAGATAACAGCACTATTACCTGTCATGTAGTGCTACAGATACTACCTAGGTATCTCTATAACACACAATATTATACATTAGCAAGAGCACTAGATAACAGCATTATTACCTGTCATGTAGTGCTACAGATACTACCTAGGTATCTCTATAACACAATATTATACATTAGCAAGAGCACTAGATAACAGCACTATTACCTGTCATGTAGTGCTACAGATACTACCTAGGTATCTCTATAACATAATATTATACATTAGCAAGAGCACTAGATAACAGCACTATTACCTGTCATGTAGTGCTACAGATACTACCTAGGTATCTCTATAACACACAATATTATACATTAGCAAGAGCACTAGATAACATCACTATTACCTGTCATGTAGTGCTACAGATGCTACCTAGGTATCTCTATAACACAATACTATACATTAGCAAGAGCACTAGATACCAGCACTATTACCTGTTATGTAGTGCTACAGATACTACCTAGGTATCTATATAACACAATATTATACATTAGCAAGAGCATTTGATAACAGCACTATTACCTGTCATGTAGTGCTACAGATACTACCTAGGTATCTCTATAACACACAATATTATACATTAGCAAGAGCACTAGATAACAGCACTATTACCTGTCATGTAGTGCTACAGATGCTACCTAGGTATCTCTATAACATAATATTATGCATTAGCAAGAGCACTAGATAACAGCACTATTACCTGTCATGTAGTGCTACAGATGCTACCTAGGTATCTCTATAACACATTATTATACATTAGCAAGAGCACTAGATAACAGCACTATTACCTGTCATGTAGTGCTACAGATACTACCTAGGTATCTCTATAATACAATATTATACATTAGCAAGATCACTAGATAACAGCACTATTACCTGTCATGTAGTGCTACAGATACTACCTAGGTATCTCTATAACACAATATTATACATTAGCAAGAACACTAGATAACAGCACTATTACCTGTCATGTAGTGCTACAGATACTACCTAGGTATCTCTATAACACACAATCTTATACATTAGCAAGAGCACTAGATAACAGCACTATTACCAGTCATGTAGTGCTAAAGATGCTACCTAGGTATCTCTATAACACACAATATTATACATTAGCAAGAGCACTAGATAACAGCACTATTACCTGTCATGTAGTGCTACAGATGCTACCTAGGTATCTCTATAACACACAATGTTATACAATAACAAAGAGCACTAGATAACAGCACTATTACCTGTCATGTAGTGCTACAGATACTACCTAGGTATCTCTATAACACATAATATTATACATTAGCAAGAGCACTAGATAACAGCACTATTACCTTTCATGTAGTGCTACAGATACTACCTAGGTATCTCTATAACACACAATATTATACATTAGCAGTAGCACTAGATAACAGCACTATTACCTGTCATGTAGTGCTACAGATACTACCTAGGTATCTCTATAACACACAATATTATACATTAGCAAGATCACTAGATAACAGCACTATTACTTGTCATGTAGTGCTACAGATACTACCTAGGTATCTCTGTAACACATTATTATACATTAGCAAGAGCACTAGATAACAGCACTATTACCTGTCATGTAGTGCTACAGATACTACCCAGGTATCTCTATAACACAATATTATACATTAGCAAGAGCACTATATAACAGCACTATTACCTGTCATGTAGTGCTACAGATACTACCTAGGTATCTCTGTAACACAATATTATACATTAGCAAGAGCACTATATAACAGCACTATTACCTGTCATGTAGTGCTACAGATGCTACCTAGGTATCTCTATAACACACAATATTATACATTAGCAAGAGCACTAGATAACAGCACTATTACCTGCCATGTAGTGCTACAAATACTACCTAGGTATCTCTATAACACACAATATTATACATTAGCAAGTGCTTTAGATAACAGCACTACTACCTGTCATGTAGTGCTACAGATGCTACCTAGGTATCTCTATAACACACAATATTATACATTAGCAAGAGCACTAGATAACAGCACTATTACCTGTCATGTAGTGCTACAGATACTACCTAGGCATCTCTATAACATACAATATTATACATTAGCAAGATCACTAGATAACCGCACTATTACCTGTCATGTAGTGCTACAGATACTACCTAGGTATCTCTATAACACACAATATTATACATTAGCAAGAGCACTAGATAACAGCACTATTACCTGTCATGTAGTGCTACAGATACTACCTAGGTATCTCTATAACACAATATTATACATTAGCAAGAACACTAGATAACAGCACTATTACCTGTCATGTAGTGCTACAGATACTACCTAGGTTTCTCTATAACACACAATCTTATACATTAGCAAGAGCACTAGATAACAGCACTATTACCAGTCATGTAGTGCTAAAGATGCTACCTAGGTA
The DNA here is from genome assembly GCF_027579735.1 of Bombina bombina. Classification (NCBI taxonomy): domain Eukaryota; kingdom Metazoa; phylum Chordata; class Amphibia; order Anura; family Bombinatoridae; genus Bombina; species Bombina bombina. Next base: position 39,821,248 of record NC_069505.1, read on the forward strand.
TCTCTATAACACAATATTATACATTAGCAAGAGCACTAGATAACAGCACTATTACCTGTCATGTAGTGCTACAGATACTACCTAGGTATCTCTATAACACACAATATTATACATTAGCAAGAGCACTAGATAACAGCACTATTACCTTTCATGTAGTGCTAAAGATACTACCTAGGTATCTCTATAACATAATATTATACATTAGCAAGATCACTAGATAACAGCACTATTACCTGTCATGTAGTGCTACAGATACTACCTAGGTATCTCTATAACACACAATATTATACATTAGCAAGATCACTAGATAACAGCACTATTACCTGTCATGCAGTGCTACAGATGCCACCTAGGTATCTCTATAACACACAATATTATACATTAACAAGATCACTAGATAACAGCACTATTACCTGTCATGTAGTGCTACAGATACTACCTAGGTATCTCTATAACACACAATATTATACATTAGCAAGAGCACTAGATGGCAGCATTATTACCTGTCATGTAGTGCTACAGATACTACCTAGGTATCTCTATAACACACAATATTATACATTAGCAAGAGCACTAGATAACAGCACTATTACCTGTCATGTAGTGCTACAGATACTACCTATGTATCTCTATAACACATAATATTATACATTAGCAAGAGCACTAGATAACAGCACTATTACCTGTCATGTAGTGCTAGAGATACTACCTAGGTATCTCTATAACACAATATTATTCATTAGCAAGAGCATTAGATAACAGCACTATTACCTGTCATGTAGTGCTATAGATACTACCTAGGTATCTCTATAACACAATATTATACATTAGCAAGAGCACTAGATAACAGCACTATTACCTGTCATGTAGTGTTACAGATACTACCTAGGTATCTCTATAACACACAATATTATACATTAGCAAGAGCACTAGATAACAGCACTATTGCCTGTCATGTAGTGTTACAGATACTACCTAGGTATCTCTATAACACACATTATTATACATTAGCAAGAGCACTAGAGTCAGCATTATTACCTGTCATGTAGTGCTACAGATACTACCTAGGTATCTCTATAACACAATATTATACATTAGCAAGAGCACTAGATAACAGCACTATTACCTGTCATGTAGTGCTACAGATACTACCTAGGTATCTCTATAACACAATATTATACATTAGCAAGAGCACTAGATAACAGCACTATTACCTGTCATGTAGTGCTACAGATACTACCTAGGTATCTCTATAACACACAATATTATACATTAGCAAGAGCACTAGATAACAGCACTATTACCTGTCATGTAGTGCTACAGATACTACCTAGGTATCTCTATAACACAATATTATACATTAGCAAGAGCACTAGATAACAGCACTATTACCTGTCATGTAGTGCTACAGATACTGCCTAGGTATCTCTGTAACACATTATTATACATTAGCAAGAGCACTAGATAACAGCACTATTACCTGTCATGTAGTGCTACAGATACTACCCAGGTATCTCTATAACACAATATTATACATTAGCAAGAGCACTATATAACAGCACTATTACCTGTCATGTAGTGCTACAGATACTACCTAGGTATCTCTGTAACACAATATTATACATTAGCAAGAGCACTATATAACAGCACTATTACCTGTCATGTAGTGCTACAGATGCTACCTAGGTATCTCTATAACACACAATATTATACATTAGCAAGAGCACTAGATAACAGCACTATTACCTGCCATGTAGTGCTACAAATACTACCTAGGTATCTCTATAACACACAATATTATACATTAGCAAGTGCTTTAGATAACAGCACTACTACCTGTCATGTAGTGCTACAGATGCTACCTAGGTATCTCTATAACACACAATATTATACATTAGCAAGAGCACTAGATAACAGCACTATTACCTGTCATGTAGTGCTACAGATACTACCTAGGCATCTCTATAACATACAATATTATACATTAGCAAGATCACTAGATAACCGCACTATTACCTGTCATGTAGTGCTACAGATACTACCTAGGTATCTCTATAACACACAATATTATACATTAGCAAGAGCACTAGATAACAGCACTATTACCTGTCATGTAGTGCTACAGATACTACCTAGGTATCTCTATAACACAATATTATACATTAGCAAGAACACTAGATAACAGCACTATTACCTGTCATGTAGTGCTACAGATACTACCTAGGTTTCTCTATAACACACAATCTTATACATTAGCAAGAGCACTAGATAACAGCACTATTACCAGTCATGTAGTGCTAAAGATGCTACCTAGGTATCTCTATAACACAATATTATACATTAGCAAGAGCACTAGATAACAGCACTATTACCTGTCATGTAGTGCTACAGATACTACCTAGGTATCTCTATAACACACAATATTATACATTAGCAAGAGCACTAGATAACAGCACTATTACCTTTCATGTAGTGCTAAAGATACTACCTAGGTATCTCTATAACATAATATTATACATTAGCAAGATCACTAGATAACAGCACTATTACCTGTCATGTAGTGCTACAGATACTACCTAGGTATCTCTATAACACACAATATTATACATTAGCAAGATCACTAGATAACAGCACTATTACCTGTCATGCAGTGCTACAGATGCCACCTAGGTATCTCTATAACACACAATATTATACATTAACAAGATCACTAGATAACAGCACTATTACCTGTCATGTAGTGCTACAGATACTACCTAGGTATCTCTATAACACACAATATTATACATTAGCAAGAGCACTAGATGGCAGCATTATTACCTGTCATGTAGTGCTACAGATACTACCTAGGTATCTCTATAACACACAATATTATACATTAGCAAGAGCACTAGATAACAGCACTATTACCTGTCATGTAGTGCTACAGATACTACCTATGTATCTCTATAACACATAATATTATACATTAGCAAGAGCACTAGATAACAGCACTATTACCTGTCATGTAGTGCTAGAGATACTACCTAGGTATCTCTATAACACAATATTATTCATTAGCAAGAGCATTAGATAACAGCACTATTACCTGTCATGTAGTGCTATAGATACTACCTAGGTATCTCTATAACACAATATTATACATTAGCAAGAGCACTAGATAACAGCACTATTACCTGTCATGTAGTGTTACAGATACTACCTAGGTATCTCTATAACACACAATATTATACATTAGCAAGAGCACTAGATAACAGCACTATTGCCTGTCATGTAGTGTTACAGATACTACCTAGGTATCTCTATAACACACATTATTATACATTAGCAAGAGCACTAGAGTCAGCATTATTACCTGTCATGTAGTGCTACAGATACTACCTAGGTATCTCTATAACACAATATTATACATTAGCAAGAGCACTAGATAACAGCACTATTACCTGTCATGTAGTGCTACAGATACTACCTAGGTATCTCTATAACACAATATTATACATTAGCAAGAGCACTAGATAACAGCACTATTACCTGTCATGTAGTGCTACAGATACTACCTAGGTATCTCTATAACACACAATATTATACATTAGCAAGAGCACTAGATAACAGCACTATTACCTGTCATGTAGTGCTACAGATACTACCTAGGTATCTCTATAACACAATATTATACATTAGCAAGAGCACTAGATAACAGCACTATTACCTGTCATGTAGTGCTACAGATACTGCCTAGGTATCTTTATAACACACACTATTATACATTAGCAAGAGCACTAGATAACAGCACTATCACCTGTCATGTAGTGCTACAGATGCTACCTAGGTATCTCTATAACACACAATATTATACATTAGCAAGAGCAGTATATAACAGCACTATTACCTGTCATGTAGTGCTACAGATATTACCTAGGTATCTCTATAACACATAATATTAAACATAAGCAAGAGCACTAGATAACAGCACTATTACCTGTCATGTAGTTCTACAGATACTACCTAGGTATCTCTATAACACACAATATTATACATTAACAAGAGCACTAGATAACAGCACTATTACCTATCACGTAGTGCTACAGATACTACCTAGGTATCTCTATAACACACAATATTATACATTAGCAAGAGCACTAGATAACAGCACTATTAACTGTCATGTAGTGCTACAGATACTACCTAGGTATCTCTATAATACAATATTATACATTAGCAAGAGCACTAGATAACAGCACTATTACCTGTCATGTAGTGCTACAGATACTACCTAGGTATCTCTATAACACATAATATTATACATACGCAAGAGCACTAGATAACAGCACTATTACCTGTCATGTAGTGCTACAGATACTACCTAGGTATCTCTATAATACAATATTATACATTTGCAAGAGCACTAGATAACAGCACTATTACCTGTCATGTAGTGCTACAGATATTACCTAGGTATCTCTATAACACAATACTATACATTAGCAAGAGCACTAGATAACAGCACTATTACCTGTCATATAGTGCTTCAGATACTACCTAGGTATCTCTATAACACAATATTATACATTAGCAAGAGCACTAGATAATAGTACTATTACCTGTCATGTAGTGTTACAGATACTACCTAGGTATCTCTATAACACACAATATTATACATTAGCAAGAGCACTAGATAACAGCACTATTACCTGTCATGTAGTGCTACAGATACTACCTAGGTATCTCTATAACATAATATTATACATTAGCAAGAGCACTAGATAACAGCACTATTACCTGTCATGTAGTGCTACAGATACTACCTAGGTATCTCTATAACACACAATATTATACATTAGCAAGAGCACTAGATAACAGCACTATTACCTGTCATGTAGTGCTACAGATACTACCTAGGTATCTCTATAACACATAATATTATACATAAGCAAGAACACTAGATAACAGCACTATTACCTGTCATGTAGTTCTACAGATACTACCTAGGTATCTCTATAACACACAATATTATACATTAGCAAGAGCACTAGATAACAGCACTATTACCTGTCATGTAGTGCTACAGATACTGCCTAGGTATCTTTATAACACACAATATTATACATTAGCAAGAGCACTAGATAACAGCACTATTACCTGTCATGTAGTGCTACAGATACTACCTATGTATCTCTATAACACATAATATTATACATTAGCAAGAGCACTAGATAACAGCACTATTACCTGTCATGTAGTGCTAGAGATACTACCTAGGTATCTCTATAACACAATATTATACATTAGCAAGAGCACTAGATAACAGCACTATTACCTGTCATGTAGTGCTACAGATACTACCTAGGTATCTCTATAACACATAATATTATACATACTCAAGAGCACTAGATAACAGCACTATTACCTGTCATGTAGTGCTACAGATACTACCTAGGTATCTCTATAACACAATATTATACATTAGCAAGAGCACAAGATAACAGCACTATTACCTGTCATGTAGTGCTACAGATATTACCTAGGTATCTCTATAACACAATATTATACATTAGCAAGAGCACTAGATAACAGCACTATTACCTGTCATATAGTGCTTTAGATACTACCTAGGTATCTCTATAACACAATATTATACATTAGCAAGAGCACTAGATAATAGTACTATTACCTGTCATGTAGTGTTACAGATACTACCTAGGTATCTCTATAACACACAATATTATACATTAGCAAGAGCACTAGATAACAGCACTATTACCTGTCATGTAGTGCTACAGATATTACCTAGGTATCTCTATAACACAATATTATACATTAGCAAGAGCACTAGATAACAGCACTATTACCTGTCATATAGTGCTTTAGATACTACCTAGGTATCTCTATAACACACATTATTATACATTAGCAAGAGCACTAGAGTCAGCACTATTACCTGTCATGTAGTGCTACAGATACTACCTAGGTATCTCTATAACACAATATTATACATTAGCAAGAGCACTAGATAACAGCACTATTACCTGTCATGTAGTGCTACAGATACTACCTAGGTATCTCTATAACACAATATTATACATTAGCAAGAGCACTAGATAACAGCACTATTACCTGTCATGTAGTGCTACAGATACTGCCTAGGTATCTTTATAACACACAATATTATACATTAGCAAGAGCACTAGATAACAGCACTATCACCTGTCATGTAGTGCTACAGATGCTACCTAGGTATCTCTATAACACACAATATTATACATTAGCAAGAGCACTAGATAACAGCACTATTACCTGTTATGTAGTGCTACAGATACTACCTAGGTATCTCTATAACACACAATAATATACATTAGCAAGAGCACTAGATAACAGCACAATTTTTCCTGTCATGTAGTGCTACAGATGCTAATTAGGTATCTCTATAACACAATATTATACATTAGCAAGAGCACTATATAACAGCACTATTACCTGTCATGTAGTGCTACAGATATTACCTCGGTATCTCTATAACACATAATATTAAACATAAGCAAGAGCACTAGATAACAGCACTATTACCTGTCATGTAGTTCTACAGATACTACCTAGGTATCTCTATAACACACAATATTATACATTAACAAGAGCACTAGATAACAGCACTATTACCTATCACGTAGTGCTACAGATACTACCTAGGTATCTCTATAACACACAATATTATACATTAGCAAGAGCACTAGATAACAGCACTATTACCAGTCATGTAGTGCTACAGATACTACCTAGGTATCTCTATAACACAATATTATACATTAGCAAGAGCACTAGATAACAGCACTATTACCTGTCATGTAGTGCTACAGATACTACCTAGGTATCTCTATAATACAATATTATACATTAGCAAGAGCACTAGATAACAGCACTATTACCTGTCATGTAGTGCTACAGATACTACCTAGGTATCTCTATAACACATAATATTATACATACGCAAGAGCACTAGATAACAGCCCTATTATCTGTCATGTAGTGCTACAGATACTACCTAGGTATCTCTATAACACAATATTATACATTAGCAAGAGCACTAGATAACAGCACTATTACCTGTCATGTAGTGCTACAGATATTACCTAGGTATCTCTATAACACAATATTATACATTAGCAAGAGCACTAGATAACAGCACTATTACCTGTCATATAGTGCTTCAGATATTACCTAGGTATCTCTATAACACAATATTATACATTAGCAAGAGCACTAGATAATAGTACTATTACCTGTCATGTAGTGTTACAGATACTACCTAGGTATCTCTATAACACACAATATTATACATTAGCAAGAGCACTAGATAACAGCACTATTACCTGTCATGTAGTGCTACAGATACTACCTAGGTATCTCTATAACATAATATTATACATTAGCAAGAGCACTAGATAACAGCACTATTACCTGTCATGTAGTGCTACAGATACTACCTAGGTATCTCTATAACACACAATATTATACATTAGCAAGAGCACTAGATAACAGCACTATTACCTGTCATGTAGTGCTACAGATACTACCTAGGTATCTCTATAACACATAATATTATACATAAGCAAGAACACTAGATAACAGCACTATTACCTGTCATGTAGTTCTACAGATACTACCTAGGTATCTCTATAACACACAATATTATACATTAGCAAGAGCACTAGATAACAGCACTATTACCTGTCATTTAGTGCTACAGATACTGCCTAGGTATCTTTATAACACACAATATTATACATTAGCAAGAGCACTAGATAACAGCACTATCACCTGTCATGTAGTGCTACAGATGCTACCTAGGTATATCTATAACACACAATATTATACATTAGCAAGAGCACTATATAACAGCACTATTACCTGTCATGTAGTGCTACAGATACTACCTAGGTATCTCTATAACACATTATATTATACATAAGCAAGAACACTAGATAACAGCACTATTACCTGTCATGTAGTTCTACAGATACTACCTAGGTATCTCTATAACACACAATATTATACATTAACAAGAGCACTAGATAACAGCACTATTACCTATCATGTAGTGCTACAGATACTACCTAGGTATCTCTATAACACACAATATTATACATTAACAAGAGCACTAGATAACAGCACTATTACCTGTCATGTAGTGCTACAGATACTACCTAGGTATCTCTATAACACACAATATTATAAATTAGCAAGAGCACTAGATAACAGCACTATTACCTGTCATGTAGTGCTACAGATGGTACCTAGGTATCTCTATAACACACAATATTATAAATTAGCAAGAGCACTAGATAACAGCACTATTACCTGTCATGTAGTGCTACAAATACTACCTAGGTATCTCTATAACACATAATATTATACATTAGCAAGAGCACTAGATAACAGCACTATTACCTGTCATGTAGTGCTACAGATACTACCTAGGTATCTCTATAACACACAATATTATACATTAGCAAGATCACTAGATAACAGCACTATTACCTGTCATGTAGTGCTACAGATACTACCTAGGTATCTCTATAATACAATATTCTACATTAGCAAGAGCACTAGAGTCAGCACTATTACCTGTCATGTAGTGCTACAGATACTACCTAGGTATCTCTATAACACAATATTATACATTAGCAAGAGCACTAGATAACAGCACTATTACCTGTCATGTAGTGCTACAGATACTACCTAGGTATCTCTATAACACAATATTATACATTAGCAAGAGCACTAGATAACAGCACTATTACCTGTCATGTAGTGCTACAGATACTGCCTAGGTATCTTTATAACACACAATATTATACATTAGCAAGAGCACTAGATAACAGCACTATTACCTGTCATGTAGTGCTACAGATACTGCCTAGGTATCTTTATAACACACAATATTATACATTAGCAAGAGCACTAGATAACAGCACTATTACCTGTCATGTAGTGCTGCAGATACTACCTAGGTATCTCTATAACACACAATATTATACATTAGCAAGAGCACTAGATACCAGCACTATTACCTGTCATGTAGTGCTAAAGATACTACCTAGGTATCTCTATAACACACAATATTATACATTAGCAAGAGCACTATATAACAGCACTATTACCTGTCATGTAGTGCTACAGATGCTACCTAGGTATCTCTATAACACACAATATTATACATTAGCAAGAGCACTATATAACAGCACTATTACCTGTCATGTAGTGCTACAGATACTACCTAGGTATCTCTATAACACACAATATTATACATTAGCAAGAGCATTAGATAACAGCACTATTACCTGTCATGTAGTGCTACAGATAATACCTAGGTATCTCTATAACACAATATTATACATTAGTAAGAGCACTAGATAACAGCACTATTACCTGTCATGTAGTGCTACAGATAATACCTAGGTATCTCTATAACACAATATTATACATTAGCAAGAGCACTAGATAACAGCACTATTACCTGTCATGTAGTGCTACAGATGCTACCTAGGTATCTCATCAACACAGAATAGCATGAGAACGAAACAAATTTGATAATAGAAATAAATTGGAAACTATTCTTAAAACGGTATGTTCTGTCTGAATCACAGAATATTTTTTTTGGTTTCCTATCCCTTTAAAGGGACCTTAAAAGGACATACATTTTTTTTTAACTTTCATGGGTTTAGGTAGAACATGCTATTCTAAGATACTTTCCAGCTTACTTTGTTCTCTTGCACTCCTGTGTTGTAAATCATACCTAGGTAGGCTCAGGCGTACAACTGTGAGCTAGCTGCTGATTGGTGGCTGCACATGTCTTTTGTCATTGGCTCACCAGTGTGCACGGCTAGCTCCCAGTAATGCATTGCTACTCTGGAGATGCATTTAACCCCTTTTCAAATGTTAAACTTATAGTCATATGCAAACAATAGCCCAGTAATAAATCTTTCAAACACATCAGAGCAATTTCTTTTTGCATGATGATGTCTCTGGGTTGTAGGGAATTCAGATTTCCCAAGAAATATTTTCCTAGTATAACAAAGGTTTGAACGGATTCCAAAACGTATGTGGTTCTGGTTCGGAATCTAAGTAAGAGACATTTTTGCTGAGGAGGAAAATTAGTTTTCAGATGGGGAGAAGGAGCAGATAGGAATCCATGGGAGAGACCGCTGCATGTGCACCATAAGGTATTAACACAAAATGAGACTGCTGCACGTTCACCATAAGGTATTTACACAAAATGAGACTGCTACAGGTGCATCATAAGGTATAGACAAAACATGAGACTGCTGCACGTGCACCATAAGGTATAGACACAACATGAGACTGCTGCACGTGCACCATAAGGTATTGACACAACATGAGACTGCTGCACATGCACCATAAAGTATAGACACAACATGAGACTGCTGCACGTGCACCATAAGGTATTTACACAAAATGAGACTGCTACAGGTGCATCATAAGGTCTAGACAAAACATGAGACTGCTGCATGTGCACCATAAGGTATTGACACAACATGAGACTGCTGCACGTGCACCATAAGGTATTGACACAACATGATAGAGACCGCTGCACCTGCACCATAAGGTATTGACACAACATGAGACTGCTGCACGTGCACCATAAGGTATTGACACAACATGATAGAGACCGCTGCAGCTGCACCATAAGGTATTGACACAACATGATAGAGACCGCTGCACCTGCACCATAAGGTATTGACACAACATGATAGAGACCGCTGCACCTGCACCATAAGGTATAGACACAACATGAGACTGCTGCACCTGCACCATAAGGTATAGACACAACATGAGACTGCTGCACCTGCACCATAAGGTATAGACACAACATGAGACTGCTGCACGTTCACCATAAGTTATTGACACAAAATGAGACCCCTGCACGTACACCATAAGGTATTGACACAAAATGAGATCCCTGCACGTACACCATAAGGTATTGACACAACATGAGACTGCTGCGCGTGCATCCTAAGGTATAAACATGACAGGACACTGCTGCACGTGCCCCACATGGTATAGGGGACGATTTATTATGCCCCATACAGGCTCGCTGGAAACAGGAGTTAAGAAGCAGCGGTCTTAAGATCGCTGCTCCTTAACGCGTCCGCCTCCTCTGAGGCAGCGGACAGCAATCCGCCCAATCGTGTAAGATCGGGTTGATTGACACCCCCTGCTAGCGGCTGATTGGCCGCGAATCTGCAGGGGGCGGCATTGCACAAGCAGTTCACCAGAACAGCATGTCGGCAGTCAACCATGTCTGGCGAACATGATTCGCTACAGCGGATCAAGTCTGTCAGGCAATGATAAATCAGCTCTATAGACACAACATGAGACCCGCTGCACCTGCACCATAAGGTATAAACATGACATGAGACTGCTGCACGTGCACCATAAGGTATAGACATGAAATGAGACTGCTGCACGTGCACCATAAGGTAAAGACACAACATGAGACCGCTGCACCTGCACCATAAGGTATAAACATGAAATGAGACTGCTGCACGTGCACCATAAGGTATAAACATGAAATGAGACTGCTGCACGTGCACCATAAGGTAAAGACACAACATGAGACTGCTGCACCTGCACCATAAGGTATAAACATGAAATGAGACTGCTGCACGTGCAACATAAGGTATAGACACAACATGAGACTGCTGCATGTGCACCATAAGGTATAAACATGACATGAGACTGCTGCACGTGCACCATAAGGTAAAGACACAACATGAGACTGCTGCATGTGCACCATAAGGTATAAACATGACATGAGACTGCTGCACGTGCACCATAAGGTATAAACATGAAATGAGACTGCTGCACGTTCACCATAAGGTAAAGACACAACATAAGACCGCTGCACCTGCACCATAAGGTATAAACATGAAATGAGACTCCTGCACGTGCACCATAAGGTATAGACACAACATGAGACTGCTGCATGTGCACCATAAGGTATAGACACAACATGAGACTGCTGCATGTGCACCATAAGGTACATATACAACATGAGACTGTTGCACGTGCACCATAAGGTATAGACATGTTAATAAACAGCTTTAACTCATTAGATCAGATTTGTTCTGCTGATCTGAAATAACTAGCAGCAGATTACAAGCGGAGTGTAAATATACACGTACTATTCACTCACAAGCCGTACAGCTTCCGCTATTGCTCTGAAATAACAAATAACAAGTTAAAGAAATATGAAAGTGCAAAAAATAAAATGCTTTGCAGGGGTTAAATGCAAAGTTAAAGATAGCCCTAAAGCAGCAATTCACTACTGGGAGCTAGCTGAGACAATGACAAGAGGCATATATGTGTACCCACCAATCAGCAGCTAGCTCACAGTAGTTTATTGCTGCACCTGCGCCTACCTAGGTATGCTTTTCAAAGCAATCCATTTTTTTAACAGTTCTTTTCACTTAATATTGCTGCTCTGCATAAACCATGAGAGTTTAATTTAGACTTTTGTGTCCCTTTAATTTGTTTGTACCTCATGATCATTTTGTGACCCTTATACATAGCGCTACTGCAGACAGCAGGGTTTGTACCAGCACAGAATGTAATTAAATGGCCATTAAAGGGACAGTCTAGGCCAAAATAAACTTTCATGATTCAGATTTTTAAACAATTTTCCAATTTACTTTTATCACCAATTTTGCTTTGTTCTCTTGGTATTCTTAGTTGAAAACTTAACCTAGGAGGTTCATATGCTAATTTCTTAGACCTTGAAGGCCGCCTCTTTTCAGAAAACATTTTAACAGTTTTTCACCACTAGAGGGTGTTAGTTCATGTGTTTTATATAGATAACACTGTGCTCATGCACGTGAAGTTACCTGGGAGCCAGCACTGATTGGCTAAACTGCAAGTCTGTTTTTACTGGTAATAGAGGATTGCTGCATTGTTTATACTAAGATTATACACTATACTAATCTATTGGTATTATTACAATACTGCCACTATTTTATTGATATAATTTATATAACTTATATTGGTATAGGTTGCTAAATAACCACACATTATTACACATCACGATCACTTCACGTGATTATAAGATATATTGATATTTCTATTCCGCACCATATTCAAAGTATTTGTGTGTTCAATTATTATTAGTTTATTAGATTCACCCGGCTATCACATTATTGTAGTTTATATATTTATGGTATTAATTGTTCATCTATAAGTCAAATTGTCGATTTTTAGAGTTATATTTATTTTATATTTATAATATTAATTCATATTATTATATTCACCACATTATTCACTATATCGATTAGTAATTACTATTAATAATGCTTTCAGTCAGTAACACTGGGAATGACATAGAGAATTTATCTATCCATGCATTATTTGCTAGATTAGAGGAGTCCATCAATGTCGAATGCAGACATTGGTTGGACGCCGAGATGTTACAAAAATATCTGGATAAAAAACAGATACCTCGTGGGTTGAGTTTTTAAAAATTGCTTATTTAAAGATGATTTAAATCTTAATGCTAAATGGGAGGAAGCCTTAGATGGCTGCTCCATTACACTTATGAAAATTTTTTTTTTTTTAAATGTTTTTATTGAGGTTTAAAAATAAGGCATACAGATAAACTGCGACATTTTGAAAAGAAAAATATACATAGAAAATTTGTTACAAAACATGAACGCAGTAATTTGCATGTAGGTAATTAAACACATCATTTGCCCATATTTAACTAACTGTAAATCTTCTAAAGATAACACCTCAATTTAAAGTAGGGAGGGGGTATATCAATAGCCTCTAAAAATAAAAAAGATCACGCTTAAACTTAGTTTAGGGAGTTACGTATGGGGTCTGTGCCCCTAGGCTTAACCAGTAAGCTATATAGTGGGGGTAGGCGGAGCTTAACATAGAATAGTAGACTTAACATTAAAATTGAAATTTAGAAAAACTGGTCTAGGGATATAGGTTTCATCTGATTACAATATAGACTTATGTAGTGGGGGATCAATCTATAGTGAAATGTCCGAGGAACAACAAATATTAGGGTTGGGTATGAACCAATACTAGGAATGGAAGTAGACACATACAGCTTTCCCTGAACTTAACGCATAAAAATTAACAGCAAGGATGTTATAAAGGATCTGCTGCCTCGGCCGCCGGCAGCTCCATGATTAACAATATAAAATCATCCTTGTTATTATATCATTGCATAGGTAGGTGAAGCCTTAGGTTCCTATCTAATAGCCTAGAAATCGTTCATGCAAATGTCATATACCCTACATACAATACATAGTACAATATATAACCTTATTTTACTTTCAGGTCTACAATAATATATTTCTAACTGAGTATTACAAGAAAAGATATTAATCAGGAATATAATGGAGCAGACCAGTTGTCAGCCCAAGTAATGGGATCCTAGAATGGAGAAAAAACATAACCAGTAACCTAGTAATATAGTAGAACTAATACTAATATCCATTTTGGTCGATATATAAAAAAAAAAAAAAAAAAACAATTTGTTAACTATTTAAGGGACAAAAGGAGTATTAACTTGGAGCAAGATTCTAGTGCATGCCCACAAAGCCAGATGCGTTAAAATAAAAATCAACATATAAAACAGTGACATAGAAAAACCAAATGAAGGAATGTCTCAGCCAGCATGACTCTGAGTAATACGAAACAATAAACAATCTTTGTTCTGTAGACTCACCGAACCACTAATCTCACCAGGTAGCTGATAAATGTTCATGAAACCTAAGAGAAAGAAAATAATAATAAACCAGATGTCCCCAAATAAACTGCAAGAAAAATAAAAGTCCTGTGGGTGTCCGTAAAAGACTTATATCAGCTCATCAAAGTAGGCCTTCTCAACCCATCGAACTAACCCACACCCGCTTTCATAGGGGTGTAAGATCCGAGTACATCGATATGAGGAAGAAGCATCCTCCAGCTTCCCAAGGGGCTCCGGAATGCCTGAGCCTCCACACACCTCTTCCAGCTAGCGACATAAGTCAACGGGTACGGTACCTTCAGTTTGTAGAGTGCTGCGGTAGCAATGTTCCCCCTGAACTGAAGTGGTTCACTGTAGAATATTATAGAGGGGATCTTTTGCCGCGTCTTTCCAAATTGACCCACAGCAGACTCTGTAATGGAATGGTAGTCTGGGGTCTCACCTCCCTTCACACCAAAGAGGTTAATATCCAGCGTCAGGTTAGTATCTCTCAGCCACCGGGTCTCAATTGACACAGGTATACATCGATTCTCGGAGTTCCCGACTCCAGCGGGTGACTGCGGAGCTGTGGTGATACCCTGTGACTTGATCAGATGCTCCGCCGTGAGAGTGTCTTCCAGCATTAGCGTTAAATAAGACTTTGGCTCCTGTCGGCTCTGAGTCACAGATATTTCGGGACTATACATCAGCTCTGTCTCAGGCTTCACATATTGTATATGGGCAGGGCATGGGTGACAAGTGTAGCTGTTTATAATCTGGAGAAGCTCTCTCTTTGCATCTTTAAATATTGTGTCCACAGAATCACATAACTCCTCCACGTCTATAAATGAAGGAGCCATGCGATCCATTTTGTTTGCACAAATCTTTAGCAGGTTATATAGGTATGAGCTCAGATTATCTGTAGTGTGAATTGCCACGCGGGCAAGAAAATGGCCGCTGCTCAATAGCTTCTACACCGGGAGTTCCACTTACAGATCATGCAGCTCTGATGACTCATTAAACTTAGATAAAAGTCGTATCGATGGTTAGAGCTTAGCTTGCCAGCCTTCTATCTCTCTTTTGAAGTGTTAGTTAATTCATTGGATGTCCATTTCTTGACTTAGAAGTGTAGATGATTATAGAGCTCCAACAATATGCGACCATGCCGTTGCTGAGCTAGCTCCGCCCCCCCTACACTTATGAAAATTTTAATTGCCCATAGAAAAACATTGGTTGAGCAGATTTCAAAGGAAATTGACTCGATCCAGAATAGTTTAGACAAATTCAAAAATTCCCAATTATACGATGAACTTAATTCGATGGTTTTACAAAAAACAGATAATTTTCAAAAAGAACTTATGCTAATCAAAAATAAAAAACTCATGAGAGATGAAGAAGACTATTTAAAGGGCCAAGTTCATACCTATAATAAGGGTCAAAACAGCCATAGAAATAAAAATACTAAAGTAAACCCACCAGAACACTCTATAGTGGGTAATATTGAAATTGAGGAAAATTCTAATTACCCTCAGACTCCTGGATTAGGGTATTTGACTGACCAAACTAATGATTGGACAGTGGTAAACTACTCTAAAAATAAAAATAAAAACAAAAACAAAAATACGAGTGGAAATAAAAATATAAATCAATCACACTATAGAGAAAACAGGCAGCACCATAATGATCATAATAGAGAATATGGTCATTCATATGATGACTACAACAGAGATCCCCATAGGTCCTATGTACAACATGAAAGAGGGGGTTCCAATAATTATAGTGAGTGGTCAAACAAACAACACTTTAATCACACTGATCGAAAGAACGATAATGGATATGGGTATGAACGCCCCCATTATAGACCACATTATGATTCACAAAGACCCACATATAATGCTAATAAGCATTCTCATTCTACACGGACTAACTTGACACATTCTAATCATTCCCCATCCAATCAGAATTATGGAGATTGGAGAGGTTACTCCTCTAGAAATCAAGGTACATCACAAATTAGAGATACGTTCTCTTCTGATCATCGTGATTTTTCAAATAGATCACAGGCCACTAATAGATCAATGGTAAATAATAATGGCCACTCCTTTGTAAATGACACTAGTCGGAATTGCAATTCCAACTTAAGTCCGTATGTTGATAGTGTGAATCAAACAGGAGCATCTGCGAATAATTCTTCTCCTAATTTTTTAGAGTTAGGCCCCAGACAATCCACTTGGAAACAGAAAACAATTGCCAGTTATCTAAAACCTGTGGTCTCTCTAACTGCCCCCCCAAAAGGCAAAAGACCACACGGAAACGAGGGTGCAGAGGACGAAGTACAGCCCTCAAAGAGACACGATTACAGACCTTGAGGAAAGGCATTTATAACCTTTCATCTCATGCATTAACAAATGATGAGATACAGGTTCTTGGTAAAGGCCTATCCTATACAGGGAGTGCAGAATTATTAGGCAAGTTGTATTTTTGAGGATTAATTTTATTATTGAACAACAACCATGTTCTCAATGAACCCAAAAACTAATTAACATCAAAGCTGAATAGTTTTGGAAGTAGTTTTTAGTTTGTTTTTAGTTATAGCTATTTTCGGGGGATATCTGTGTGTGCAGGTGACTATTACTGTGCATAATTATTAGGCAACTTAACAAAAAACAAATATATACCCATTTCAATTATTTATTTTTACCAGTGAAACCAATATAACATCTCAACATTCACAAATATACATTTCTGACATTCAAAAACAAAACAAAAACAAATCAGTGACCAATATAGCCACCTTTCTTTGCAAGGACACTCAAAAGCCTGCCATCCATGGATTCTGTCAGTGTTTTGATCTGTTCACCATCAACATTGCGTGCAGCAGCAACCACAGCCTCTCAGACACTGTTCAGAGAGGTGTACTGTTTTCCCTCCTTGTAAATCTCACATTTGATGATGGACCACAGGTTCTCAATGGGGTTCAGATCAGGTGAACAAGGAGGCCATGTCATTAGATTTTCTTCTTTTATACCCTTTCTTGCCAGCCACGCTGTGGAGTACTTGGACGCGTGTGATGGAGCATTGTCCTGCATGAAAATCATGTTTTTCTTGAAAGATGCAGACTTCTTCCTGTACCACTGCTTGAAGAAGGTGTCTTCCAGAAACTGGCAGTAGGACTGGGAGTTGAGCTTGACTCCATCCTCAACCCGAAAAGGCCCCACAAGCTCATCTTTGATGATACCAGCCCAAACCAGTACTCCACCTCCACCTTGCTGGCGTCTGAGTCGGACTGGAGCTCTCTGCCCTTTACCAATCCAGCCACGGGCCCATCAAGACTCACTCTCAATTCATCAGTCCATAAAACTTTAGAAAAATCAGTCTTGAGATATTTCTTGGCCCAGTCTTGACATTTCAGCTTGTGTGTCTTGTTCAGTGGTGGTCGTCTTTCAGCCTTTCTTACCTTGGCCATGTCTCTGAGTATTGCACACCTTGTGCTTTTGGGCACTCCAGTGATGTTGCAGCTCTGAAATATGGCCAAACTGGTGGCAAGTGGCATCTTGGCAGCTGCACGCTTGACTTTTCTCAGTTCATGGGCAGTTATTTTGTGCCTTGGTTTTTCCACACGCTTCTTGTGACCCTGTTGACTATTTTGAATGAAACGCTTGATTGTTCGATGATCACGCTTCAGAAGCTTTGCAATTTTAAGAGTGCTGCATCCCTCTGCAAGATATCTCACTATTTTTGACTTTTCTGAGCCTGTCAAGTCCTTCTTTTGACCCATTTTGCCAAAGGAAAGGAAGTTGCCTAGTAATTATGCACACCTGATATAGGGTGTTGATGTCATTAGACCACACCCCTTCTCATTACAGAGATGCACATCACCTAATATGCTTAATTGGTAGTAGGCTTTCGAGCCTATACAGGTTGGAGTAAGACAACATGCATAAAGAGGATGATGTGGTCAAAATACTCATTTGCCTAATAATTCTGCACTCCCTGTAGTCCCTCTACCAAACATAACATTTTCTCACTTTTCGTAGATCTAAATAAATTTACACAGAAATTGTCTATGCAAAAGTTCTTTGCTGAGAAATTGCTCAAGGACAACACACAGAGGCCCATTTTAACCGATTCCATGGGAGCAAGACTCAGACAGCAAACTGTTGCTGTTTATGAGCCTGATAGCTTATTAGACCAATTATGTGATGGTTACATACACACATCTTTTAGAAACAAATCTAATTTTGTACCACAGCTTAATAATAATGCTCATATTGAAATATTTAGACAACTGGTTAGCGATGACTTCGAAAAAATTCCAAAAAACAGAATTTATGTTTACCTGATAAATTACTTTCTCCAACGGTGTGTCCGGTCCACGGCGTCATCCTTACTTGTGGGATATTCTCTTCCCCAACAGGAAATGGCAAAGAGCCCAGCAAAGCTGGTCACATGATCCCTCCTAGGCTCCGCCTTCCCCAGTCATTCGACCGACGTAAAGGAGGAATATTTGCATAGGAGAAATCATATGATACCGTGGTGACTGTAGTTAAAGAAAATAAATTATCAGACCTGATTAAAAAAACCAGGGCGGGCCGTGGACCGGACACACCGTTGGAGAAAGTAATTTATCAGGTAAACATAAATTCTGTTTTCTCCAACATAGGTGTGTCTGGTCCACGGCGTCATCCTTACTTGTGGGAACCAATACCAAAGCTTTAGGACACGGATGAAGGGAGGGAGCAAATCAGGTCACCTAGATGGAAGGCACCACGGCTTGCAAAACCTTTCTCCCAAAAATAGCCTCAGAAGAAGCAAAAGTATCAAATTTGTAAAATTTAGTAAAAGTGTGCAGTGAAGACCAAGTCGCTGCCTTACATATCTGATCAACAGATGGAGCCTCGTTCTTGAAGGCCCATGTGGAAGCCACAGCCCTAGTGGAATGAGCTGTGATTCTTTCAGGAGGCTGCCGTCCGGCAGTCTCATAAGCCAATCTGATGATGCTTTAAGCCAAAAAGAGAGAGAGGTAGAAGTTGCTTTTTGACCTCTCCTTTTACCAGAATAAACAACAAACAAGGAAGATGTTTGTCTAAGATCCTTTGTAGCATCTAAATAGAATTTTAGAGCACGAACTACATCCAAATTGTGCAACAAACGTTCCTTCTTTGAAACTGGATTCGGACACAAAGAAGGCACGACTATCTCCTGGTTAATGTTTTTGTTAGAAACAACTTTCGGAAGAAAACCAGGTTTAGTACGCAAAACCACCTTATCTGCATGGAACACCAGATAAGGAGGAGAACACTGCAGAGCAGATAATTCTGAAACTCTTCTAGCAGAAGAAATTGCAACCAAAAACAAAACTTTCCAAGATAATAACTTAATATCAACGGAATGTAAGGGTTCAAACGGAACCCCCAAAGAACTGAAAGAACTAAATTGAGACTCCAAGGAGGAGTCAAAGGTTTGTAAACAGGCTTGATTCTAACCAGAGCCTGAACAAAGGCTTGAACATCTGGCACAGCTGCCAGCTTTTTGTGAAGTAACACAGACAAGGCAGAAATCTGTCCCTTCAAAGAACTTGCAGATAATCCTTTCTCCAAACCTTCTTGAAGAAAGGATAGAATCTTAGGAATTTTTATCTTGTCCCAAGGGAATCCTTTAGATTCACACCAACAGATATATTTTTTCCATATTTTGTGGTAGATTTTTCTAGTTACAGGCTTTCTGGCCTGAACAAGAGTATCAATGACAGAATCTGAGAACCCTCGCTTTGATAAGATCAAGCGTTCAATCTCCAAGCAGTCAGTTGGAGTGAGACCAGATTCGGATGTTCGAACGGACCTTGAACAAGAAGGTCTCGTCTCAAAGGTAGCTTCCATGGTGGAGCCGATGACATATTCACCAGGTCTGCATACCAAGTCCTGCGTGGCCACGCAGGAGCTATCAAGATCACCGATGCCCTCTCCTGATTGATCCTGGCTACCAGCCTGGGGATGAGAGGAAACGGCGGGAATACATAAGCTAGTTTGAAGGTCCAAGGTGCTACTAGTGCATCTACTAGAGTCGCCTTGGGATCCCTGGATCTGGACCCGTAGCAAGGAACCTTGAAGTTCTGACGAGAGGCCATCAGATCCATGTCTGGAATGCCCCACAATTGAGTAATTTGGGCAAAGATTTCCGGATGGAGTTCCCACTCCCCCGGATGAAATGTCTGAAACCGTATGAATTTGGCCTTTGCTAGCTGAGGCCAAGCCTTGAGAGCATTGAATATCGCTCTCAGTTCCAGAATATTTATCGGGAGAAGAGATTCTTCCCGAGACCAAAGACCCTGAGCTTTCAGGGGTCCCCAGACCGCGCCCCAGCCCACCAGACTGGCGTCGGTCGTGACAATGACCCACTCTGGTCTGCGGAAGCTCATCCCCTGTGACAGGTTGTCCAGGGACAGCCACCAACGGAGTGAATCTCTGGTCCTCTGATCTACTTGTATCGTCGGAGACAAGTCTGTATAATCCCCATTCAACTGACTGAGCATGCACAGTTGTAATGGTCTTAGATGAATTCGCGCAAAAGGAACTATGTCCATTGCCGCTACCATCAACCCTATTACTTCCATGCACTGCGCTATGGAAGGAAGAGGAACAGAATGAAGTATTTGACAAGAGTTTAGAAGTTTTGATTTTCTGGCCTCTGTCAGAAAAATCCTCATTTCTAAGGAGTCTATTATTGTTCCCAAGAAGGGAACCCTTGTTGACGGAGATAGAGAACTTTTTTCTACGTTCACTTTCCACCCGTGAGATCTGAGAAAGGCCAGGACAATGTCCGTGTGAGCCTTTGCTTGTGGAAGGGACGACGCTTGAATCAGTATGTCGTCCAAGTAAGGTACTACTGCAATGCCCCTTGGTCTTAGCACCGCTAGAAGGGACCCTAGTACCTTTGTGAAAATTCTTGGAGCAGTGGCTAATCCGAACGGAAGTGCCACAAACTGGTAATGTTTGTCCAGAAATGCGAACCTTAGGAACCGATGATGTTCCTTGTGGATAGGAATATGTAGATACGCATCCTTTAAATCCACCGTGGTCATGAATTGACCTTCCTGGATGGAAGGAAGAATTGTTCGAATGGTTTCCATTTTGAACGATGGAACCTTGAGAAACTTGTTTAGGATCTTGAGATCTAAGATTGGTCTGAATGTTCCCTCTTTTTTGGGAACTACGAACAGATTGGAGTAGAACCCCATCCCTTGTTCTCCTAATGGAACAGGATGAATCACTCCCATTTTTAACAGGTCTTCTACACAATGTAAGAATGCCTGTTTTTTTATGTGGTCTGAAGACAATTGAGACCTGTGGAACCTCCCCCTTGGGGGAAGCCCCTTGAATTCCAGAAGATAACCTTGGGAGACTATTTCTAGCGCCCAAGGATCCAGAACATCTCTTGCCCAAGCCTGAGCGAAGAGAGAGAGTCTGCCCCCCACCTAGATCCGGTCCCGGATCGGGGGCCAACATCTCATGCTGTCTTGGTAGCAGCGGCAGGTTTCTTGGCCTGCTTACCTTTGTTCCAGCCTTGCATTGGCCTCCAGGCTGGCTTGGCTTGAGAAGTATTACCCTCTTGCTTAGAGGACGTAGTACTTGGGGCTGGTCCGTTTCTGCGAAAGGGACGAAAATTAGGTTTATTTTTGGCCTTGAAAGACCTATCCTGAGGAAGGGCGTGGCCCTTGCCCCCAGTGATATCAGAAATAATCTCTTTCAAGTCAGGGCCAAACAGCGTTTTCCCCTTGAAAGGAATGTTAAGCAATTTGTTCTTGGAAGACGCATCCGCTGACCAAGATTTTAGCCAAAGCGCTCTGCGCGCCACAATAGCAAACCCAGAATTTTTCGCCGCTAATCTAGCCAATTGCAAAGTGGCGTCTAGGGTGAAAGAGTTAGCCAATTTGAGAGCATGAATTCTGTCCAAAATCTCCTCATAAGAAGAATCTTTATTGAGCGCCTTTTCTAGTTCATCGAACCAGAAACACGCTGCTGTAGTGACAGGAACAATGCATGAAATTGGTTGTAGAAGGTAACCTTGCTGAAGAAACATCTTTTTAAGCAAACCCTCTAATTTTTTATCCATAGGATCTTTGAAAGCACAACTATCTTCTATGGGTATAGTGGTGCGTTTGTTTAGAGTAGAAACCGCCCCCTCGACCTTGGGGACTGTCTGCCATAAGTCCTTTCTGGGGTCGACCATAGGAAACAATTTCTTAAATATAGGGGGAGGGACGAAAGGTATGCCGGGCCTTTCCCATTCTTTGTTTACAATGTCCGCCACCCGCTTGGGTATAGGAAAAGCTTCGGGGGGCCCCGGGACCTCTAGGAACTTGTCCATTTTACATAATTTCTCTGGAATGACCAAATTCTCACAATCATCCAGAGTAGATAACACCTCCTTAAGCAGGGCGCGGAGATGTTCCAATTTAAATTTGAATGTAATCACATCAGGTTCAGCTTGTTGAGAAATTTTCCCTGAATCTGAAATTTCTCCCTCAGACAAAACCTCCCTGGCCCCCTCAGACTGGTGTAGGGGAACTTCAGAACCAATATCATCAGCGTCCTCATGCTCTTCAGTATTGTCTAAAACAGAGCAGTCGCGCTTTCGTTGATAAGTGGGTATTTTGGCTAAAATGTTTTTGATAGAATTATCCATTACAGCCGTTAATTGTTGCATAGTAAGGAGTATTGGCGCACTAGATGTACTAGGGGCCTCCTGAGTGGGCAAGACTGGTGTAGACGAAGGAGGGGATGATGCAGTACCATGCTTACTCCCCTCACTTGAGGAATCATCTTGGGCATCATTTTCTCTAAATTTTGTGTCACATAAATCACATCTATTTAAATGAGAAGGAACCTTGGCTTCCCCACATACAGAACACAGTCTATCTGGTAGTTCAGACATGTTAAACAGGCATAAACTTGATAACAAAGTACAAAAAACGTTTTAAAATAAAACCGTTACTGTCACTTTAAATTTTAAACTGAACACACTTTATTACTGCAAATGTGAAAAAGTATGAAGGAATTGTTTAAAATTCACCAAAATTTCACCACAGTGTCTTAAAGCCTTAAAAGTATTGCACACCAAATTTGAAAGCTTTAACTCTTAAAATAACGGAACCGGAGCCGTTTTTATATTTAACCCCTTTACAGTCCCTGGTATCTGCTTTGCTGAGACCCAACCAAGCCCAAAGGGGAATACGATACCAAATGACGCCTTCAGAAAGTCTTTTCTATGTATCAGAGCTCCTCACACATGCATCTGCATGTCATGCTTCCCAAAAACAAGTGCGCAATAGAGGCGCGAAAATGAGGCTCTGCCTATGATTAGGGAAAGCCCCTAGAGAATAAGGTGTCCAATACAGTGCCTGCCGGTTATTTTACATAATTCCCAAGAATAAAATAATTCCTCAAAGCTATGAAGTATAAAATATGCTTATATATCAATCGTTTTAGCCCAGAAAATGTCTACAGTCTTAAAAGCCCTTGTGAAGCCCTTTTTTTCTTATGTAATAAAAATGGCTTACCGGATCCCATAGGGAAAATGACAGCTTCCAGCATTACATCGTCTTGTTAGAAATGTGTCATACCTCAAGCAGCAAAAGTCTGCACACTGTTTCCCCCAACTGAAGTTAATTCCTCTCAACAGTCCTGTGTGGAAACAGCCATCGATTTTAGTAACGGTTGCTAAAATCATTTTCCTCTTACAAACAGAAATCTTCATCTCTTTTCTGTTTCAGAGTAAATAGTACATACCAGCACTATTTTAAAATAACAAACTCTTGATTGAATAATAAAAACTACAGTTAAACACCAAAAAACTCTAAGCCATCTCCGTGGAGATGTTGCCTGTACAACGGCAAAGAGAATGACTGGGGAAGGCGGAGCCAAGGAGGGATCATGTGACCATCTTTGCTGGGCTCTTTGCCATTTCCTGTTGGGGAAGAGAATATCCCACAAGTAAGGATGACGCCGTGGACCGGACACACCTATGTTGGAGAAAAGATAAATATGAGACAAGAGAATTTATTTCCCAACGAAAAAAGAGCTATGTTAGCCCTCAGAAACAACAAATCCCTCATCATTATGGAAGGAAGAAAAATCTTATTTAACACTTCCTATTATACAAAACTCAACTCGGATCCTACTGTGACATATAGAGCTATTCTTAGAGATATTGTAGAAGGTGCTTTTAAGGAAGGGATACTTTATAAAAAGGAAAGGGATTATCTGGTCCCTAATGAGCCTAACCAGGCTTTTTACTACCACCTTCCTAAGATACATAAGGACAACAAATGTCCTCCAGGCCGACCCATAATAGCAGGGATAGGCAGTCTCACGGACAATGTATCTTCTTACGTGGACTACTTTCTGCAGAGGTATGTATTGGGTCTCGAGTCATATATTCGGGACTCCACTGACCTCCTGAAAAAATTAGAACCAATACAGATCTCTCCAGAAATGATATGGATAACATGCGATGTCCAAGCGCTGTATTCCAACATCCCCCATGAATTGGGTCTGTTAGCAGTATCCCATTACCTAGAACATGATATGTACCTTCCTGAGAACCAAAGAGTCTTTATATTGGACTTGATCACTTTCATCCTGGAGCACAACTATTTTGTGTTCCAGGATGAGTTCTTCTTACAGACAAGAGGTACTGCCATGGGTACCAGGTTCGCCCCGAGCTACGCTAACCTATTTATGGGTTACTTCGAACAACATTTTATTTATGAATCAGGCTTTGGGGCGAACCTGGTATTCTATGGCAGATTTATAGATGACCTCATATTCATTTGGAGAGGGATCAGTCCTCCGCTAATCTATTTATAGACCATCTAAACTCTAACAATAGAGGCATAAGCTTCACGAGTGTCATCAATGATAAATCTATTGTGTACCTAGATTTAAATCTTTGTTTCACTGATGGGAGGGTAACTAGTACCACCTTTTTTAAAACGGTTGACTGCAACAGCTTTTTGGACTTTAAGAGTTGCCACTACCATCCATGGAAACAAAATGTACCGTATGGGCAATTTAAAAGAGTCCGCCGCAATTGCAGCTCTATATCTGACTATGAGTCTCAGAGTCTCATTTTACGAGAACGTTTCATTGAGAAAAACTACCCAACACATATCATTAATAATGGGTACAGTAGGGCCAAACTTGATGATAGAGAGAAATATTTCTCTACTTCTACCACCCAAGCAGAGAAGGTTGAGGGTATTAATAAATGTCCCCTATTCATAACTCAGTACAATTCCAACCATCATCTAATAAAACAGATTATTTACAAACATTGGGAGATTCTGATGAAAGATCCCATTTTAGGAAAACAGTTAGGCAATAAACCAAGAGTAGTCTATAGAAGGGCTCCCACCTTAAAAACACTGCTGGCTCCTAGTAAAGTGGTAAAACACAAGATACCACTTACACGTAACCATCTATCAGTATGCCAACTACCATCAGGTTCTTTTAAATGTAGGTCTAATAGATGCAAGATGTGCACATTTGTGGACAACAAACAAAAAACTTTTAAATCTAGCGTCACCAAAAAATCATACACTATAACCGGGCATGTGTCCTGTGCATCTAATTATGTTGTTTATTTGTTGACATGCATTTGTGGTATGCAGTACGTGGGGCGCACCTGTAGGCGTCTTAGCACTAGGTGGGCTGAGCACTAACGAAATATGAAAAATAACTATAGACTTCACAGTGTCTCCAGACACTGTAACAATGCTCATAATGGTGACCTTAAATGCTTTTCTATCAACCCCATCGAACATATACCTAAGTCTCATTTATATAATGGTTTTTTTAGACTCAGGCAGAGGGAGACCTACTGGATTCATGTACTGAAGAGCATGCACCCTGACGGCCTGAATCTATGTGTCGATTTAGCCGCCTTCCAGTGACTGGCTCTTTTAGGTCTCCCTCTCCATTTATGAGCCTTGGTCCATGGGACTGTAATTGACAGGTCATGTGTGTATTATTATGTTATCATCAATATTGGGTTAATCTTACAAGTCCCTCTGTTCTGGCTATACACCTGCATTTGGGATATATATATGTTAAGAAGGGCTATATCAAGTCTCCCTTATTATATGAGCCTTGATCATAGTATTGCGCTATACAGGATATACATCCCTACTAACTATATATATTTTATAATGTACTATATTGTTACTATATTTTTTCAATTAGTTTTGGTATGGTGGTGACTTATGTCACGTCTGAGATCCTTCACTTCTTTTTATATAATATGTATGCTTTTTATAATATATATGCTTGTATGTTAGGATGTATTGGTCTGTCTTATCTGTGAGACTATGACATATGTCTGGTCAGAAAGGACATTTATTGCATAGGAATGCCCGTTCATATGAACTCATGCAATTCTTTTGTTCCTGGTTGCACTGACGCTTTTATATAAACATGTAGGGTGTTACTTTTACCCCAAGTTGATGCATCCAGGATCAATGAAGTTGTTTAATATTGTGATCAATTGTGCATATATTTTATTATTTTTATTTGAGTTGTCATATGTATATGTTTTAGTATTATACAATGTTAAGATGAATTGTTACCAATTTTAAATTTTAAATATATTTAAATGCCGATGTGGCTCACGTCACACACACACCTTACCTATTGGACGAATGTGAATGGCCATGAACCAATCTTTGTTTGGCTCTCTGATTGGCTCCCTATAGGGGTGTGTGAGTGAGGTCAGCATTTGATAGGTTTCCAAATACTATAAGTAGAGAAAGTTGTGAAATAGGCATTATCAGCCTGATGAAACGACCCGTAGGTCGAGAAACGCGTTGCTGTTTGCCATTTGTTTTTAAATAACTCAATAAATACGAGTTTTTATCCATACCACTTCTTGCTCTTCATTATCCTGATCCATCATCCTGATTGGTCTGCTGACCTGCCGGTCTATACGTGAAGCCTGGCATTGGCTACTCCTGGAACAGCTTTGACGTCCGATGCTGAGTCTCTGTGGCCGTTGATTGGCTGAACGGGCCCCGTGACCTGAAGTCTCCACGCACTGTTGTGTTTGTCTGTCGGGCGACCTAAAGTCCCGTCCCGCTCTACTAGGCATCCTCATATGCCGCTATCCTTGTGAGCATATCCCATCACGGGCTGTCTCATTGTTTGCCTTATCTGGTTGTTACGATACTGTCCCATGAGGCGCCTCTTTCTTTCTCTCAGATTTTTAAACAATTTTCCAATTTAATTTATCACCAATTTTGCTTTGTTCTCTTGGTATTCTTAGTTGAAAACTTAACCTAGGAGGTTCATATGCTAATTTCTTAGACCTTGAAGGCCGCCTCTTTTCAGAATGCATTTTAACAGTTTTTCACCACTAGAGGGTGTTAGTTCATGTGTTTTATATAGATAACACTGTGCTCATGCACGTGAAGTTACCTGGGAGCCAGCACTGATTGGCTAAACTGCAAGTCTGTCAAAAGAACTGAACTAAAGGGGCAGTTTGCAGAAGCTTAGATTACAAGGCAATCACAGAGGTAAAAAGTATATTAATATAAATGTGTTAGTTATGCAACACTGGGGAATGGGTAATAAAGGGATTATCTATCTTTTTAAACAATAAAAATTCTGGTGTAGACTGTCCCTTTAAATACAGTAGCATAAAAAGACAAAGCAATAACATTTACTCTGAGTTTCAAATAAGCAGTAGATTTATTTCTGACAAATTATTTTTTCTCTATTTGCTGGCCTACGTGTACACTGTGAGCTTGTGCACATGCTCAGTAGGAGTTGGTGCCTCAGATTGTGTGCATTGGAAAAGTCTCTTAAAGCTGCATGCCAGTCATTAAAGTCTAATTTTGTCTTTAGTGTCCCTTTAAAAATAGCCGTTTCCCCTTTCGTTATTAATCCCTAAATCACCACAACCCCCAATAGAATAACCTGTCCAGTAGAATAAAACCCTATTAACTCCTAAATGGCCCCAACCCCGTCACTAAAATGCCCTGTTATTAACGCATAAACTATCGCAAACCCCAATGCAATAAGTTCAACCACTAAAACCCAATAAACGCTATTAACCCTAAAACCTCCACAACCCACTAATTTAATATACTCTGCCACTAAAACCCCCTAACTGATATTAGTCCCCACTTTGTAGCGCCCTCAGCTGGTCAGCCAATCAGGAGTGACAATCATCTGCTGAGGATCTGTAATGCATAGACAAAAAATCATTTGTCATCATTTATTTTCCTTTCACTTCCTCTGATGTTCATTAAGAGAGTCGTTTGGAATTTGTTAATGAAATCCGTTTGTCCGCTATTTCATATGGGAAATTACTTCCAGGTAAGCAGAGTTACAGCTGGTCAGCAACTTAAATTTAAATAAAGTTAAAGTAGTAGCTACTGCTACTGCTACAGGCTGCAGCAGCACAAAAAAACATACTTTGGCTGACACAGGAATCAATTAACTGACACAGGCATTGCTATTGAATAGAGTAAATTTAAATAGTTTGAAGCATTTCTCTGCCTTCAGAGTAACCATTTTAACCATTGTTTTGCTCTTTTTGTTCTGTTTAACCCCTTACAGGGTACATCGCAGGTCTTTCAATGGGGCTTTCTCTTTTTGATAGCGCGGGCTTGCAGGAGGGAGAAAGGTCATAATAGTGCGACCTTGCCACTGGCGACGAGACCCATGCTGAAAAATTCTCAACGACCAGTGACGTAAAGGGTATGTTGTGGTCATTAAGGTGTTAATTAAAGCATTATTCATTTATTGTTTTCAAACAAATGCATGGAATTTGTGCGTTTTTACATTTGTCTGTTATCTAACATTTATCTGAAGTCAGTAACGAGTTCCAGCAAGTCGGTTTGGCTTTAGCCTATCCCTTTAACAAAAAGAACAGTTTGTATCGCACGAGGATAACACTGTATACATTTGATGAAGCAACAAAAGATTGTGCAACAGACTGTATGTGATCGCTTCCAAATGCTAAGCCAGCATCAAATGCAAACATTACAGCTTATCCTTCGCTTGCCATAGATTCTCTGCTCGTTATTGTCTGTGCAGAATTTTGGCTGCTAAAAAATAAAATTGTTGCAGATCTTAGCGATTTCCTTGGGAAAGGCAAATAAATCAGAGCAACAGACATCAGCTACAAGGTATTACGCGGTCTTGTGGGAGAAATAGCTTTCTCTTAGAATAAAAAGTGTACAGTGCAGTTTTGTTCTGATTTCTCTATAGGGAACTAAGACATTTCAATAATATGGGGATTTTACACAGAAAGCTATGGGCATTTGATGGGGATGCATTTAAAGGGACGGTAAATTCAGAATTAAGGGATAAAAGACAAAAAAAAATCTTTCATGATTCAGATATAGTATGTAACTTTAAACCACTTTCTAGTTTACTTCTATTATAATTTGTTTATTTGTTCTCTTGGTATCTTTTGTTGAAAAGCATGGACATAAGCTTAGGAGCCGCCCATTTCTGGAGCACTATATGGCAGGGCTATTTCCTGCCATGTAGAGCTACTAACACCTACTTAGGTATCTCTTCAACACAGAATATCATGGGAACAAAGCACATTTTATACTAGAAGTAAATTGGAAACTCATTTATTAATATGTGGGTGGACTAAGTCCCCAAGCAGGTCACCTGTCCATCCTGTATATGAGGGAAGCCAGGCAGCATCCTTGGCAAGAATATGATGTTGCACAGGCAACTGCAAGAGCAGGGCCTGTCAATCATCGAGGACAAATGAGTCAGCCAAATCTAAGGCTGCGGAGAGCTTAGGTAGCAGTTAAATGGAGTCCATGGAATCGATAAACACTATTTATTATGTAACAACCTAATACATGAGGATTTTATTGCATCTACCTAACTCACAGTGGTTAGCATCACATTTCGGAAGACCATGTACATAAACAAATTACTTGACAACTGTCCCAATTTTCGGGGCAATTTTCATTTCCGTCGGTCCCAAATTGCAAAAGTCTTCTCTGAGGTGAGGGCTTGGCATAGATAGCTATGGGAATCAGACATTAGATATTTCTTGGTTTGAAGGGCCATGAAACCCAAATGTTGAAGCACTTGAAAGTGATGCAGCAGAGCTGTAAAAAGCTGATTGGAATATATCACCTGAGCATCTCTATGTAAAAAAGGAAGATATTTACCTCAAAAAAGTATTCACACCCCACTGTAAAGGGACTTTAACCAGCCAATCAGGATACTTGTCCCGGGACTTGCAAGGGATGGTGCATCTGTCATGTGCAGGCACAGTAATGTTATTTCTCTATTTAGTTTAAGTAAGTTTACTATGAAATCTCACAAGATTTCACTGAAATCTCATGAGATCACAGCACAGCAAAGCATGACCTCAGCACTGTTGATGCTGATTGGCTATTGTTTTTTTGTTTGTTTTCAAACCGGACAGCAGTTGAAGTATACATGTTTAAACAGCACTTACTCTGGTGAGCTGATGAAATTTGACGTAAAATATCTTCCTTTTTTACATAGTGATGTTCAGGTGATATTTCCTTGTCAGCTTTTTACAGTTATGCTGCATCACTTTCAGTTGATTTAGCATATGAATATTATGTCCCTTTAAATGTATAGTTTATTTGTATATTGTGGTATCTGAGTCTCCTGTACATTAGAATTGAAAAATAAAATGAATATATCTAATATGGTACCTGGTATCCAATCTGTGAATCTCCTGCAATTTACAAATAAGATATATTAATAATAATAATAATAATAATAATTATTATTATTATATATGTAAAATGTTCTGCATATTATGTGTAATTTACATCGAGTGGGTATGTAAAGAGGCCAATACTCACGTATCCTTCTTACTTGATTGCCTTGATGCAAAGTGTTCCTGGAATATTGTTTTCAGATGTAATATATTGCAATAAGGATCAGGGCTTTAATATGATATTTTGGCCAACACAAGTAAACACACCTGTCATTCATAAGGCAACTGACAAATCCTGAGTCATCCTAGACTTAAGATTTTGTGTACAAAAATGGAAGTGATTCAATTGAAAACGGTGATCCTGAGTACACATTCCTGTGCTGAATAAACAGGACTTAAGTACTATGTATTATAGCACTTGACATACCACACCCGTTAACACGCACGTGTTGGAAAGTTAGAAACAAACAATAAGGAAGGTGCGGGCTACTTCCACCCCAGTGTTAATACATTTTACTATTTTTTTAAGTGACATTAAAAAGGAAGAAAAACAAAACTAAACAATATTTGTCTTTATTTAAATGATTCAACATCTACAAGAGGCTGGAAGGTGTAAAGACATTTTTCAACATCGGGCCGGTCACAGCTGTAAACCGTGTAAAAGAAATATGTTATTTACAGATGTGTAGATCACTCTCACATATATATACTGTGTGTGTGTGCATACATATATATATATGTATATGTGTGTGTGTGTATGTATATATATATATATATATATATATATATATATATATATATGTGTGTGTGTGTGTGGTGTATATGTGTCTGTGTGTATATATATATATATATATATATATATTATTTATTTTTAAATATGTGTGTATGTGTGTGGTGTGTGATGTATATGTTTGTGTGTGGGTCTAAGTTTTACCCACAGTTTCGATAAAGTCCAGGTTCCATACTTGGATGTCATTTTGATAGGAAAACCCTTGGAGAACAATGTAAGCACCTCACTATACACAAAACCTATCACATCCAATACTTTCCTTCACGCTAGGAGTTGTCACCCTAGACATACTAGTTATGGGATTGCAAAGGGCCAATTCCTAAGATTAAGGCGTAATTGCTCATAGCAGGATGGCTTCCTGCACGAGAGTCACTCGCTTACCCAAAAATTTCTTGAGAGAGGTTACAATAAAAAGACTATACACAGAGCCTTCAATGATGTTTTACATCAAGATAGGTCCACCCTACTTGAAGAGAAGTCTAAACAAAGGCCTCCCAGGAATAAACCTACCTTTGTAACCACCTATAGCTCACAATATTATCAGGTCTGCAAAATCTTGCGGAAGAATCTTCCGATTCTGCTAGCTGATGACATCTTGAAAGATGAGATCAGGGAGGGTTGCTTTTGTGTCCCCAAGCGTAACATAACAATTGGGAACCGAGTTTCTCCCTCCCTACTTAAAAAGCAAAAACCAAAAAGTAGCTGGTTAACCCAAAAAGGGCACTATAAATGTGGCAATAGCACTTGCAAAGCCTGTGGATACGCAAGTGTGAACAAGACGTTCCAATCCTCAGCTACACAAAGGGTATATATACATTCCCATTGTACAAACTGTCGAACGACCTTTATTATCTATATGATCACATGCTTGGCATGTGATAAGCAGTATGTAGGTTGCACCTCTCGAGAGGCGAGAGAAAGGATACGAGCCCATCTCAATGATATTGAGAGGGGTATCCTAACCACAGGTGCAGCCAAGCACTTCATAGAAGTACATCACAGAGATGTTAGAAACTTTACCTGGTTGATTATAGACCATATTCCAAAGAGACCACGGGGAGGTGATAGATCCAAGGACCTCCTTAGAAAGGAGGCATTTTGGATTTTCAC
Source organism: Bombina bombina (assembly GCF_027579735.1). NCBI lineage: Eukaryota > Metazoa > Chordata > Amphibia > Anura > Bombinatoridae > Bombina > Bombina bombina. Next base: position 39,854,625 of record NC_069505.1, read on the forward strand.
ACTGGGAACCAGACAACCCCTAGGTCTTAATATTGAAACAGATCTTATTAATCATTGGCAGTCCTAGTGTGATTTACCACTATTCCTAGCCATTTGATTCATTAGTATCCAACAGTATTATTTTCAGAAACCATACTTATGGGTATCTTCATCAAGGAATGCCTGAATAGTTCCAGTGAACGATTATGATTCGTTGGATATTCAGATAGAGGTCTAGTGGTTACCATTATACCACAGGGAGATATCAATTACAACATCATCATAGGGTTACCGATCCTTCTTCTTCTCAATTCATCCGAGCATTGAGTATAGTATTTCTATTTAACATAAGTTATCATAG